>NC_142814.1:29775614-29800768 GCF_049724085.1 Artemia sp. Qi Xiang Cuo | reverse complement strand
TACTACTCAGGGGTCCTTTGTCCGGGCCCTGGTATAGCTGGCTATTTGGTTTGAAAGTGGTTCAGTGGCCTGATTCTTTAAGCTCAGCCAGAGTCAACCCAGCTCTGAATGGGTACCTGGAGAAATCAGGAGAAGGTAAACAGGAAGGATGGGCGAATGCACAGGATAGCTGACCCCAGCCCTCCATTGCACTTCCTGGCAGAAGGGCCATGAAACGGAGATCAGCACCACCGGTAGGGGTTTCAGATATCCAATGCCGTATTCTACACCTTGCATTACCCATTTATATGGATTATTTTGCTAGAATTTGTCATGGGGAACTCAGCAAAGGCGACAGGAGAAAATAGCAGCAAATGGGAATATGAAACTCTCCTACGCTTAAGTTATAGAGTTGATTTGAATGTCCTAGATAAACCTAGAAGAGAAATGAGTAAATTTTGTAGTTTTTTTCAGGGTTCAGAATGCAAAAGTAGACTTGAAAATTAATATTTGAAAGACTAAGTCACCTTAATTAGGAATAATTAAGGGTGAAGAGGTAATGCTGGGCAACAGAAAGATCGATCAGGTTTATAGCATTGCTTAACTGGGCAGTAGTATTAGTAACAATGGTGGATGCAGTTAAGATAGAGCAAAATAGCCAAGGGCCAGGGTTTTTTTTTGTACAGCTGATAAAAGTTTCAGGATGTTTTTCACAGCTACAAAAACATAGAACTGTGAATTTTTCTAGGAGGAAGATCACTGATGCGTGTTAATTTGTTTCTTTCCCCAAGGGTTATCTAATTGACCCTATGGTCTTAAAAAATTGGGAGAAGGCTAATACGGACGGAAATAAAAAGTTCTAAAGTTTTTTTTTATGCAGCAAAAAAGACTGTGCCACGGCAAAATGATACTTTCTGTAATTTTGTGCCACAAACCACAATTTTGTCCCAAACATTTGGTTTCTAAAAAATCATGTTGTCCATACTATATAAACAGTTATTATAGACATATATTTTACAGCTTTACTTAACTAAGTTTATTCATTTGGTTCTAGAAAAGAGGCGTTGGCGTTTTTGTCATCCCCCTCCACTTGCTCGGACCTCACTTAGCTACCCAATTTCAGTATGAAATTAAACTAAAATATTCACTTTTGTCTTAGGTGCTCAGAATTATGCATAAATATATGTAAATATACATAATATTGATTAATAAATACTTACTCAGAAAATTTGTTCACGAATGCCGTTAGAAAGAAATGTTGTTGGCAAGATTTGTTTGTGACTTTTGACGATAGGAACAAAAAGCAAAGTACGAAATACAAGTAGCAAATTTCTTTGTTTTAAAAACTATTCAGGACAGATGTTGCATTCTGTAATTTACTTTATATTCTTTTTCACATTTGGAGTAAGAATCATGTTTTTTTATTTGAATGAATGATTCTAAATACATTTTTGTGCACTCCAAACAATCGTTACCGAAAACTAGTCTTAACACAAAAGACCACGAAAACGCGCCTCTAGAATAACAGAAATAAGAATAACGAAGAATAACAGAAATAAGATTAATAAAACAACTAGAACAGACCTTTTCTCCATTTTCGTCTTTTCCCACTTTTCTCTCTTTGCTTTTCGTTTTATTGAACGCTTTGACACAGCAGTTTCACTTGATGATTTTGTGACAGTATCTTCCATAAGGGGTGGGGAACCCTCCAACACTATATCATTTATAACTCCTGTCATGGTTGCTCACTCGTTGACGGCTTATTTTCTTGATGGGCTAAAAACGATAAATTATACCATTTATTTAAGACCAGGGCGAATAATGAAAAGAAGCTTTAATAGGCAAATTCATAAGGAAATCGGATTCGTAATTCGGGGGAATAAAGTAAAACATTTATTTTTTTTCTTAGGAACTATAATATGGGTTTCTAGTGGAACTTTTGACGCAGAATTTATAAATAAAATCCGTATTTCTTTCAAAAAAGAAAAAAAATTAAAAATCCTGATCAAGTTTTACAATTTAGCGTAAAAATTTGTAATTGAAGCACAAACAAACTGTTTTGACCCAAACTCTACAATATCAGTTTAGGCCTAACGGTGGCGGTGCTAATGGTACCGTGTCTTGTAAAGATAAGTTATAAAGGTAGGATTCAATGCTCTTTTCATATTTCCCAGAATTGTTCCAGGATTTAAACAATGTTTCCATTTTTTTTGTGATCTTATTCATTTATGTTTTTAAGCCATAACTGTTCCTTCAGATAGGCTAAGCAATGGTTTATTCCCAATAATTTAGAATCCAATTTTAGAAAAACTAAATTTATTGTTTTCGGTCGCACAAAACGTGCTACTCGAGATTTTTCTTGTCATGAGCTTCAGGTTGGTGAGGAAAGTCCATAGGATCCAATCATATTGTTATTTAGGAGTTTTTCCTTAACCTCCTTTTGTCATTTTAAAATCCTATTGATCACTTAAGGGTAAAACTTTGTCAAAATATTCGGTCATGTATCGTGTGAAAAATATTTTTCCTTTTTGCGTAATAAAATCAATTTACCCCTCTTTAATTGTTTCTTATTTGAACTACTGCTTAGTTGTTTACCTTAATATATTTTGGACCCATCACAGGTACTTCAGGTACAAAACAGGTACTTCAGGTACAATTACAGGTACTACAGGTACAAAACCATTACAGGTACTTCAAAATAGGGCAGTAAGAACACTTGGTATTTTTTTTACATCAACCTTCAAAACTTGGAAATGCATCAGAAACAGAAGCGATATTCTTTTTCTTAAATTTGTTAGATGTAAAACATATACGAGAAGTTATTATCCCCATATGGTATTTTCAAATACAAAATCCTAGTAATTATTTCTATGAAAAATTGGCTCGTCGACGTTTCGGAACATAATGAATCCATTTTGTAAGGTCTGAAAAGTCAAGGTTTTGAAATTAGGCATCAGATACGTTTAATTTCTAACAAATTTAACCTGAATGCCGAAATTTTAATTGATTCATCCAGAGGTACATATATGTTTTTGTATCTTTAAATAAATTAATTAAAAAATCAAAATAGTTAAAGCCATCGTTGCTTTGCTTCGTTTAATGAAGAATTTTTGTAACTACATAAATACGATTTTCTTTATATACGATTTTCTTTATAATACTTTATATACGATTTTCTGAAAAATAAATATTCAAAGTAAAGAAATAAATATTCAAACATTTTTTGAAATCCCTCGTAATTATGGAATATTAAAAATAGTTTAACATACGAAAATCTCTTATTTTAATTCTCAATTAAGAATGTCTTAATCACTCAACCTTAAAATTGAGAAAAATAGTTCAAAGCTAATTCATCTAGCTTTGAATACTTGTAAAAAGGAATTGTTCTTCTATGAGTAGCCTCATGTTCAAAAATTAGAGCGTAGCGTACCCCTTTACGGGATGTACACCATATAAAGCCAAATAGGAAGTGTCTAGCAGGGAGTCCGCGTACACTATACTGGAATAAGATATAGCTGCGCTACAGCATGAATGTGAAATGGCTGATGAGCTCTTCAAAAAAGGTTGACGTAGCTTTTTTGAATACCAGTGAGAAAAAGTTCAAGCAGGATGTGGATTGACAAATTAAATAAAAAAATAAAATTAAATTAAGGAGCAGCCTTGAAACTTAAAACGAACATAAATTATTCCGTAAATAATGGAGGCTATCCCTTCCTTAATCCCTTGCTCTTTACGCTAAAGTTTGACTTTTTGTCGGAATTCTTCAAGAAAAACTGCTGAAACATAAGAACAATTGTTGAATTAGAACAAAAGCTTTTTTAAAGCACTAAAACACTTTAGCGTAACGAGCGAGGAATTGCGGAGGGGGCTCATGTACAGAATACTTTTTGCTCATTTTGAGTTTTAAATTCTCTCCTTGCTTTCGATCAAACAACTCATTTTTTATTTAATTTCTGATTATTGTTTAAATCAAGCCAGGATATCCCCCATCACCCCTCCATGGAAATTTCCCAATTCTTCCCTGCCCAAAAGAAAATTCTCCTTACTTTCATTAAAAAAAAAAATTCTATTTTTAATAGTTTTCAAATTATGCCGGAAATGCTGGACTCTCCGATTAAAATTTTCCCAAGAACATCTCACGGAAAATTCCCCAACGGAGAATTCCTCCTGTGGAAAATGCACCCCAACCCAAAAATATCCCAGACAATTTCCTTTCTGCTGAAAATTTCCCCTAGACAATTCCGCCCCAGAACAGTCTCCCACATGCAAAATTGATCAGCCAAAAAGAAAGCAAGAAAAATTAAAATAGCTCCATATATGAATTCTGGAAAATTTCCACCGTGTAAAATTTATTCCTTCAGAAAATCCCCCTCCCCCCCGATGAAATTCAGTATAGTTTAAATAGCATATACTAGGCTATGTGTAAACAATGGGTAAATTGTTTAATTTACAGCCCTAAGCCCAGGGATTGTGGGGTTCATGTAATCTTCAGAGGCATATCAACTGACCAATAAATGCCAGACACATATCTTTCAACTGTACATACCCAAATGGCTATCTGAAAATTTTGATCAGATGTATTGGGGGGAAAGGGGCGTGCGAGAGGAGGCTAGTTACCCTCCAATCTTTTCTGTCTCTTTAAAAAAAGGCCCTAGAAATTTTAATTTCTGCTTGAATGAGCCGTCTCCCAATTTTCTAGGACCATTGCTTCCATACAATCACCTCTGGTAAAAAAACACATCTAAGATCTTTCTTGAGGCAAAAAATATACAAATCGAAATTTTGTAGATAGGAGCTGGAAACCTCTATATATGCTTAATCTGATGGTGTGATTTTTATTAAGATCATTTGACTTTTTGAGGATGCTCCCTTCTCCTCTGAAAATCAGGCAAGTGTCCTGAGGCTCTAGTTTTTTACGGGTAGCATTACACCTCAAGAATTTTATATGTCTGGAATCAGCATAAAAATTCAATTCTTTTGATGTATTAATTTTTATCAAACTTATATTCTTTAGAGTTCCAATTACTATTGAACCGCGTCACTCCTTACTTACAGTTTGTTACCACCGACTGTTAGATTTCGTGAAAATCTGAGAACTAGAATTTAACTGTTCAGAAACAAAGGCCTTACTCCTAATTTCAAACCTTAAATGAAATAGTACTAGTCGTAGTAGTAGTACTAGTAGTATACACGTTTTGCATTTTTCTTAGTTCAACATACTAGATGTCCTGAAAGTTTCAACTTAATACCCTACACCTTTCCTGGAATATTTCTTATCTGCCATTTTGACCACTTTTATGCATAGATTGTGTTTTAGTTTAGCTCAAAATCCCCCTAAACAATCTCTGAAAGTTTTACCTTCCTATCTTTAACCTCAGCAGTAGTAGTTTTGATTGTAGTAGCAGAAGTAGAAGTAGTAGTAATAGTAGTAGCATAATGCCAGAGTGCTTTTTGGTTATTTCAACATCCCTCTCAACACGCACCAAAAGTTTCAACTTAACACTCTGAATGTTCCTAAGAAATTGCTCATGCATCCTTTTAGCAACCTGAATTAACATAGTAGGTTTTGATTTAGTTCAACATCCCCCTAAATATTCCCTAAAAGTTTCATCTGAATACCCTTAGTCTTAGTATTCTAAGCATTCGTAACAGTAGCAAAAGTGGTAACATGCACATAGTGCCTTTTGGTTAGCTCAATATCCCCCTCAACACGCCCTGAAATTTTCTACTCAACACCATTAGCCTCGCTAGTTGAAGCAAAGACGTTCCTAAGATATTGCTTCTATAACCTTTTGAAAACCTGCATGCATACAGTCTGTTCGATTTGGTTGAAACTCCCCCTAAACATTACCCGGAAGTTTTACCTTAATACCATTAGCCTCACTAGTTGCAGTAACCGGAGTATTCGTAACAGTAAAAGTAATATGCACATAGTGCCCTTTAATCATTTCATGTCCTGGAAGTTTCAACTTGATACAATAAGCCGTTGCAATGATATTACCGATATAACATATTTGATAACCTGCATATCCATGTATGTTTTAATTCAGTTCAATCAAATTAACAACAATTCCTAAAATATTCCCAAACATTTTCACCTTAATACTAATAGCCTTAGTATTAGTTAAATAAGAGCAGGAGTTGGAGTAGTAATAGTAGGGGCAGCAGTATTAGAACTAGCGTTCACATATTGCCTTTTAGTCAATTGATCTTCTCCTTAAGAATTCCCCGAAGTTCCAACTTAAAATCATAAGCAATTTTGGAAGTTGTAACTTCAAGTTTTCTTTTTAAGGGTTAAAATTCATTGTGAGGCAACCGGCCTCCTGTGCCCTACTTTTCTACCCAGCTTTCAGTGGCGTTGTTTGGGGGGGATAAGGGGTTTAGTTGCCCCCCAATAATTTGGAGAAAACTTATTATATAGTCCATGCCCCTTGACTCTCCGGAAGTTGACCTCTCTTGTCCCCCCCCCCAATAAAAATACTGGAGCTACGCCCCTGCCAGCTCCACATAGGCCCCAATACATCCAATGAAAGGTTTAGATAACCATTTTCTCCGAGTAGTTAAGAGGTACAATTAAAATATCTTTTGAGCTTACATGACCCGACAGCCTCGTGGACGAGGGCTAGAAATTATGCGAATTGAAATTTCTTTACAAATATGTTTTATAGTGGAAAAAGAGGGTGATTTTGGGTGTCCAATTGGCTTGAAACTTTCAGTGAGTTTTCTCTGAGCCAGGAGGATATCACTTTTTCGTGGAGAGGGGGGGGCGGTGTTGTGGGGGGGGGATGGAAAGGGGTAAACAAAATTTTTTGTTCTGATCAGTTTGAAACGTACTCCGTAAGTCCTTGGGCCAAGATGAGCCTGTCGTACGACAAAAATATTTTTAGGAATATAGGCCCCCAAAACTAGAGCCCGAAAAAAGGCCAAAAAATTCTTTTCCGATCTGCTCTAAAGTGATATCTTATTGGCCTTGAGGTAAGGGGACCTCAATATAGGTGGAAAAATAGAAGAAATTGATTTTCCCATAAATAGGGCCCTGAAAAGGACCAAAATAATTTCTTTTTGGACAGCTTGAAGCAGCAAGTCCATGGGGCAAGAGAACCATAATTCTCAGAAATTCTTTTGGTTTTTAGGGCATGGTCCACCAGAATAGGGGAACATAAAAGGTCAATTTGTTTGGTCAATTTCAAATTCATGTCTTTAAATCTTCTGGGCATGGGGAACTCAGTGCACACACACACACACACAAAAAAAAAAAAAAAAAAAAAAAAAAAAAAAAAAAAAAAAAAAAATCCCCCATCCTAGAAAAAATGTCAAAAAAAGACACATTGTTTCGGCCAAAAAGGATTAAAATAAAACAAGAGCTGTTGATAATATGGCTTATCTAAATAGGATAACCGCAGAGAAAGAGAGAACTAACTTGTAGAGAACAAGTACCAACTTAAAATGTTTTCGTTCTTTTTATCTCATGAACATTCAAAGGAGCAAGTAGCAGCCGAATACCCAAATGAATGCTAAAAAATTCAAATTAGCATTCAATCAAACTTACTTGGACAGAAATTATTACAAACGGGAATTTGGTTGCTGCCCGCCGCCCCTATACCCATAAACCCTCTACATGTTATCAGATCATTTCCAGTTTACCAAAAACCAGATATACCAAAAAAAAAAAAAAAAAAAAAAAAAAAAAAAAAAAAAAAAAAGTGTGATTATAACATTGAAAAAAATAGGCACTGGTGCATTATGCGGACACTGCGAAAGAAGTCAAGTTTGGTTAATGCTAATGAAATAAAATAGGATGAATATATAATAGTTTAGAAACAAATTTGGGCTATATATTTACACATGGGGGGGGGGGGGGTAAAGCATCACATACATTAAATACGTAACCTAACCTAAGTACCTCCCCCCTAAACCTCAGAAAACAACAGTTTAAATATCGTAAACACAATGAAAACCACGCTTTGCATTCCATTTCTCTATAGTGGTCTCTTGCAAATAACCCGTTTGACGGGTTTCGTCTCTCGTTTCTTTGATATATAGTATATAGTGGTGTCCGCTTAATGCAACAGTACCAAGAATTCCCCTTAATGAAATTTGGAATTGCTAAGGTTTTCAGGATTTAATATAATTACCATACAGTTGGTGGTAAAACATTGTAAGTAAGGAGCGATGCGGCTCAATAGTTAGCGAAACTCTAAGAAACAGACCCAGTAGTCCTAGAAAATCACAGGAAGGCTCATTCGAACGGAAATTAAAAGTTCTAGTGCCCTTTTTAAGTGACAGAAAAAAATTAAAGGCAACTAGGCCCCCTCCCACGCTCATTTTTTTCCCGAAGTCACCCGATCAAAATTTTGAGATAGCTATTTTGTTCAAAATGGTCAAAAAATATAATAACTATGTCTTTGAGGATGACTTAATACCCCACAGTCCCCAGGGGAAGGGCTGCAAGTTATGAACTTTGCCCAATGTTTACATATATTATTGGTTATTGGGAAGTATACAGACGTTTTCAGGGGGGATTTTTTCTGCTAGTGGGAGGGGGGGGGGCCGGGGGTTGCGTGGGAGGATCTTTCCATGGAGGGAGTTTTTATGGGGGAAGGGACGTTGTTATGAAGGGGGTGCCATATTTCCCAGCATTATTTAAAAAATGATCAGAAATTAAATAACAAAAACAGGTTTTCAATTGAAAAATGTTTCAACTGAAAACTTTTCAACATCAAAACTTAAAACGAACAGAAAATGTTGCTTCTATAATTGAGTTCGCCCCTTGTTTAATGCCTTGCTCTTAACGCAAACGTTTTTTTTAGTAGTTCCGTAAGATCTATTTATTCTAATTAACGGCCTTTGTGATTAAGGGGTCATTCTTAAAGAATTCGCCAAAAAGTCAAACTTTAGCGTAAAGGGCGAGGTATTGACTAGGGGGTGAACCCCCTAATATACGTATTAAAAATATACGAATATAGAAGTTCGTTACGTAAGTTAATTCGTAAGTTACGTTCATTTTCATTATTCATGTACGGTGAGCCAAAATCAAAACCTGCATTAATTCAAAAACGTTCAGAAATTAAATAAAAAACAACTTTTTTTAACTGAAAGTAAGGAACGACATTAAAACTTAAAATGAACAGAAATTATTCCGTATATGAAAGGGGCTGTCCCCTCCTCAACGCCTCGCTCTTTACGCTAAAGTTTGACTCTTTCTCACGAACTCAATTTTTTATAACAATAAAATTTTTTTAGCGTAATGAGCGATGCATTGAGGAGGGGACAGCCCCTTTCATATACGGAATAATTTCTGTTCGTTTTAAGTTTTAATGTCGCTCCTTGCTTTCAGTTAAAAAAAGTTGTTTTTTATTTAATCTAAGGAAAGACTATAGATTAAATTAGATTAAATAAAAAACAACTTTTTTTAACTGAAAGCAAGGAGCGACATTAAAACTTAAAACGAACAGAATTCAGATATTCCGTATATGAAAGGGGCTGTCCCCTCCTCACTGCCTCGCTCTTTACGCTAATTTTTTTTTATTGTTTTAAAAAATTGAGTTCGTGAGAAAGTCAAACTTTAGCGTAAAGAGCGAGGCGTTGAGGAGGGGACATCCCCGTTCATATACGGAATAATCTGTTCGTTTTAAGTTTTAATGTCGCTCCTTACTTTCAGTTAAAAAAACTTGTTTTTTGCATTTAATTTCTGAACGTCTTTAAATTAATGCAGGTTTTGATTTTGGCTCACCGTACATGAATGATTAGAATGAACGTAACTTACGAATTAACTTACGTAACGAACTTCTATATTCGTATATTTTTAATACGTATATTAGGGGGTTCACCCCCTAGTCAATACCTCGCCCTTTACGCTAAAGTTTGACTTTTTGGCGAATTCTTTAAGAATGACCCCTTAATCACAAAGGCCGTTAATTAGAATAAATAGCTCTTATGAAAGTACTAAAAAAAACTTTAGCGTAAAGAGCGAGGTATTGACTAGGCGGCGAACCCAATCATATACGTAATAGTTTCTGTTCGTTTGAAGTTTTGATGTTGAAAAGTTTTTAGTTGAAACGTTTTTCAATTGAAAACCTGTTTTTTTATTTAATTTCTGATCATTTTTTTAGATAATGCTGGGAAATCCGGCACCCCCTTCATAACAACGTCCCTTCCCCCATAAAAACTCCCTCCATGGAAAGATCCTCCAACGCAACCCTCGAACCCCCTCCTACTAGCAGAAAAATCCCCCCGAAAACGTCTGTATACTTCCCAATAACCAATACTATATGTAAACATTGGGCAAAGTTCATAACTTGCAGCCCTTCCCCCGGGGACTGTGGGATATTAATCATCCTCAAAGACATAGCTATTATATTTTTCGACCATTTTGAACAAAATGGCAATCTCAAAATTTTGATCGGGTGACTTTGGGAAAAAAATGAGCGTGTAAGGGGGTCTAGTTGCCCTTAATTTTTTTGTCACTTAAAAAGGCCACTAGAACTTTTAATTTCCGTTCGAATGAGCCCTCCTGTGATTTTCTAGGACTACTGGGTCGATACGATCAACCCCAGGGAAAAAAAACAAAAAAATAAACAACAAATAAACAGGCTTCCGTGATCTTTCTTCTTGCAAAAAATACAAAATTCCACATTTTTGCAGATAGAAGCTTGAAACCTCTACAGTAGGGTTTTCTGATACGCTGAATCTGATGGCGTGGTTTTCATTAAGGTTCTGTGACTGTTATGGGGTGTTTCCTCTTTTTTTCGAAAATAAGGCAAATTTTCTCAGGTACTTTTCGCGTAACTTTTGATCGCTAAGATTAATTTTGATGAAACTTATATATTTGAAATCAGCAAAAAAAATTCGATTCTTTTGATGTATGTATTGGTATCAATTTCCGTTTTTTAGAGTATCGGTTACTATTGAGCCGGGTCGCTCCTTACTTACAGTTCGTTACCACGAACTGTTTGATATCACAGGTACGCTATTTTGATAGTCTGGTAACGCACAGTATCTTTTGATTTACCTTGCTACTTAACCGAGCACAGATTATTAGTCACATAGCACCTTTAGATTGCAAAAACGTTTTGTAGATTGGAGACAATATGGTTCTGGCCCTTTTCCCTGCTTCCCAGTGGTGGATCCAGGGGGCGAGGGGGCACCCCTCCCCCTCTAACGCAGTCTAAGGTAGTATAATTTACTTAATTAACGCAAATTTGCGTTAAATAACTTGCTCCTAACGCAAGTTTATCGGATCGACCTATTTTACGCCCCCTCCCCTAAAAAAATCCTGAATCCGCCCCAGCTGCTTCCAGCATAAATCTAAAGTGCCCTTTCCCAGTATTCTCCCCTTTCTTTCTCCGTCATTACCTGAAAGTTTGAACTCCCTAAGCTGTTTCCGATAGATTGTAAATGAGCCATTTTGATGACTTTGACAGACATACAAAGTTTCAACTCGATCCGACAAGCGTTTCACAAAATTATTGCAGATAGTTTGAAAACTCGTTTACACATAGTATCTTTTGATAAACTCAGGTATGCGTGTCGTTTCCAGAGTATACCCATGTGAAACTCTAGGAATCTTGGTCTAGCAAACGATGGCGAACAGCTCACGATATCAGGTTTAAACTTTCTGAGAGTTTTGAGGGGGACAAGTGGATTTTTAATTATGACTTGGGAGGGACAATAAGGGTAAAACAAAATACGCTATCTAGAGTATCAAAATATCATATTTACAATATCACGGGGAGGGAAATAAAACTTCATGTCGTGTTTGAGGAGGAAAGGAAGAGAAATAGGGTGAAATTAAATTTTGTGTCTAAGGGGAGGGAGGGCAAAATATGTTTTGTTCCAGGTCAACTAAACTTAATTGGATTACAAGCCGCTATGGGACTTCGAATCTATTTACGATTAAGTAGCAAAGTAAATAAAAACACTATTACGCAAATAGCGACGAAGACCACACTGCCTTTCCATCATAAACAAATAAGTAGAACAACAGGGCAATTTTATACAAGACAGTGGAACGCAACTTTAAATGAATATTTCGACCCTATATCCAAAGGCTGTCCTAAGAAAAACAGACGAAGAGAATAAAAACAATATAAAAGAAACTTACATTAAAATTCAATCATTAAAACTGAAAGGTTTTTTTTAATGTTTTAAAACAGCCCTAATATCATTACTTCAAGGAACTTCCTTGAAGTAATGATATTAGGGCTGATTTAAAACTTTTTTTTTTTTTAACCTTTCAGTTTTAATGATTGAATTTTAATGTAAGTTTCTTTTATATTGTTTTTTTTCTCTTCGTCTGTTTTGCTGAGGACGGCCCTTGGATATAGGGTCGAAATATTCATTTAAAGTTGCTTTCCACTGTCTTGTATAAAAATTTCCCTGTTGTTCTACTTATTTATAAATATCAGCATATGTATATTAAACTGACAATGCAGATTTGTTTCAGTAAATTCATTTGAATTTTTTTCAGTAAAATACAAATTATATTCTGGTTTTTAGAAAACATAGGGTTTAGAACCCCACTCAGATTAATTTCTGCTTGTTTTGAGTTTGACTCTTATTTATTTTAATTTCTGTTTGTTTTGGGTTTCATTTATTTATTGATACTGATTTGTGGTAGTTGTATTCTTGGTAGATTATTTGATTTTATTTTTGTTAATTTTGGTTTAATGGAGTTCTTTACTTTAAAAAAAAAAAAACTAATTTTGTTGAAAAAGTTTTTTTTAATTAGTCCTATATAAAATATTGTTTCTAGCATGTTCAGCCTTATCCGGAATAAGTAAAATCAAGGCGTTTTACCAGTTGTTTCTTTGGAAAAATCCGAATTTAGTAAGAAAAAACTATAATTTCCCCCTCCACTCCCCTTACTAATAAGTTCATTGAACAAACATTCACCTTGAAAAGAAGAAGTCATTAAGTATTGAATACAAATAGAACAATGAGATATTATGTTTAAGAGGTAATTACTTTGCAAAAAAAAAAAAAAAAAAAAAAACTGTCGTACTAATACACCAAATTATACAAATTTGCACTTGAACGAGGTGTTTAACTTACCCATCTATCCAACAACCAAGGACCAAACAGTATACCCGAACCGTCAACCAAATAGGAATGTCCAAGTCCATGCAAAGTCGTCATCAATAAATGTAAGTCGCTGTAATTTTACAAGCAAAACCACTTTAAATCTAGCAAAATATTTCCAAGTAGAACCTTCCATTTAGGGCTCATCAGAAGAAATACCACCTGCCTTAATAATTATCGTTTATATAATACATTATCGTTTAGTTCTCAGTAAAAAAAAAAAAATCCTGGTATGGCTTCGCAATCTACCGTAATCAGTTATATTATAATAACTGCTACCGTCCCAGCTCCATAGCCCCTTTATTTGGTCGGATGTAGCCCTAAGCTATTTATAAAAATAAATAGTTGATTTTAGTGGTTTGTATCATCTTTTGCAATAGCCGGCAGTCATCAATAAATGGTTCATAATACGAATTTGCAAAAAAAGCTAATTTTGCAAGTTGTGGCAGTCTAATTTGATGGTGTCTGCGTGTGTGACTAAAATTAGGTATTGGCTCTTTTAACCATTATTTAATAAGATTTCAATTTTTCCCAACTGTGATTTGTAAATTATCCAAAAGTTAAAGTTTAAAATATTAACTCTATAAAAATTTCATGGGGAACCAAGTTGAACCTTTTTTATTTTTCATCTGATTGCTGTGCTGTATCGCAATATTTCCGTTTCATGTTTTGGTGTCCATTAATATAAAAAATTCTCAAATCTGCTGTAAACAAGGAGTTACTATGCATCAGCCATTAGAATCCTCTTATCAAAAGTGTGCGCACAGTTTTGTAGGAAAATCAAAAGACCTCATACCTTGCGAAAGCGCGGTGGAGAAAACCATGCTTACAGACCACAGGTTTCATGGTTCAACCCCGTCTGTCACATGGAAATAGGGTAGAAGAAAATGGTTACAATAATTTTTTTTTCTTTTTGAGTCAGTATTTTTCAAGCATTTTCTATTTAATTTGTAATGCAATTTTGTCATCTAAATAAATAAATGACAAGTTTTGTACGTCACATTCTTAACTATTCGATTTTGCTTCTCTACATTTGCAACAAACTGTAAGTACAGAGTGACCAAGGCTAATAATGTCCCCAACTCTAAAATTGTAGTAAAGGGTGGATTAACCTATGTTCGTAGTAGATTGTACATATTGAATTTGCGTACTGCCCTAGGAATCTCTATGTTATTTGCGTACTGCCATAGGACCATGTTATTTGTGTACTGCCATAGGACCATGCTATTTGCGTACCGCCCTAGGAATCTCTATGCTATTTGTGTACTGTCATAGGATCATGTTATTTGCGTACGGCCCTAGGAATCTCTATGTTATTTGCGGAGACGTATACACCTTTTCAAAGAGATTCAGAACTCCCTCACATGGTGTATACTTTGCCGCCTCTATGTTCCTTCCGGTGTTTTCCTTAAACTAGAATATTAGATAGATTTCACATGTGAACGAGAAACTGCCTGAGATTTAGACGTATTTTTTTCACACCTAGAAGAGACTCGCATCTCACTAGTCCAAATATGCACGCTAATTCAATTTCATCTCGTGACATATTTTTCCAATGCTAAGTTTTGCTTGCGTGTATAGGAATTCCCATGTTATTTGCTTGCGTGTATAGGAATTCCAATGTTATTTGCTTGCGTGTATAGTAATTTCCATGTTTTTTGCGTGCAGCTATAGGATTATGTTATTTGCTTGCGAGTATAGGAATTCCAATGGTATTTGCGTCCTTGCATATGTAGTCCCGGGTTATTCGGGTAAAGTTGTATGCCCATGTAATGTTCAAACGTGATTATTTAGTCCTAGGGTATGTGCGTACGTGAATAGGAATTCCAAGGTTATTTGCTTAATGCTATATGACAAGGTTATTTGATTACTCGTATAGGAATTCACATGTAATGTGCTTAGTTGTATAGGAATTCCCATGTTATTTGCTTGCGTATGTAGGAAGTCCCATGTTATTTCGTTGCAGCTATAAGAAGTTTTTATGTCCTTGACTGCATAGGAATTCCCATGTTATTTGCTTTACTTAAAAACGAAATTTTTGTGTTAAATAAGTAGTTCTTGTGTCTTTTAAAATAGCTTTAAGGTGTTTGAGAGACTCAGTTGCCTGATTCCGTTTGGTTTTTCTTTACTTGTTGCCCATTAAAAATGAAATTTGTGTGTTAAATAAGTAGTTTTTGTATCTTTTAAAAGAGCTTTAGGGGGTTTGAGAGACTCAGTTGCCTGATTCCATTTGGTTCTTCTTTACTTGGTGCCCATGAAAAAAGAAATTTTTGTGTTAAATAAGTAGTTTTTGTATCTTTTAAAAGAGCTTTAAGGGGTTTGAGAGACTCAGTTGCCTGACTCAGTTGCCGAAATTTTTGTTGTAAATAAGTAGTTCTTGTATCTTTTAAAAGAGCCTTATGGGGTTTTAGAAACTCGGTTGCCTGATTCCGTGTGGTTTGTCTTGACTTGATGAACTATAAAGACAATAATTTTGTGTTAATTATTTTGTTCTTGTATCTTTTAAAAGAGCTTTACTGGGATTGAGAAACATGGCTGCCTGATACCTGGTGTTTTTTCTTTTTATGCTGCCCAGTTAAGTAGAACTGTTTTCTTTATATAATTATTTCTTATATCCTTTAAAAGAGCTTTGCGGGGTTTGAGAGACACGGTTGCCTGAATCCGTTTGGTTCTTCTTTACTTGGTGCCCATGAAAAACGAACTTTCTGCTTTAAATTATCAGTTTTTGTATATCTTAATAGAGCTGTAAGGGGTTTGAGAGACTCAGTTGCCTGAGTCCGTTTTGTTCTTCTTTACTTGGTTCACATAACAAAAAAATATTGTTTTATTACGAATCATTTTTTGTACATTTTAATAAATATGTAAGGTGTTTGAGAGACTCAGTTGACTGATTCCGTGTGGTTTTTCTTTACTTGTTGCCCATTAAAAACTAAATTTTTGTGTTAAATGAGTAGTTCTTGTATCTTTTAAAAGAACTTTACGGGGTTTGAGAAACTCAGTTGCCTGATTCCGTGTGGTTTTCTTTACTTCGAGCTCATAAAAAACAAAATTTTTGCTGTAAATAAGTAGTTATTGTATCTTTTAAATGAGCTGTAGAGGGTTTGAGAGACTCGGTTGCCTGATTGCGTGTGGTTTTTCTTTACTTGCTGCCCATTAAAAACAAAATTGTGGATTGAAAATAGTAGATCATTGGACCTTTTCAATGGCTTTTCTTTTATTTGGAAGGTTTGCTTCATTACACCGTCAGATTTTCATCTTCAGTCTGTCAATTAAAAACAAGAAATATGTTTGATATTATAATTTCATTTCTCTTTTAAAAGAGTTTTACGGGGGGTGAGAGACTAGGTTGCCTGATTCCATGTTGTTTTTCTTTACTTAGTGACCATTAAAAACGAAATTTTTGTGTTAAATAAGTAGTTCTTGTATCTTTTAAAAGAGCTTTACGGTTTTGAGAGACTCGGTTGCATTGTATTTTCCATAATTTTCTTACAAGAAACGAGCTTTATGGGGTTTGAGAGACTCGGTTGCCTGATGCCGTGTGGTTTTTTCTTTACTTGGTGCCCATTAAAAACAAAATTTTTGTGTTAAATAAGTAGTTCTTGTATCTTTTAAAAGAGCTTTACGGGGTTTGAGAGACTCGGTTGCCTGATTCCGTGTGGTTTTTTTTTACTTGGTGCTCATTAAAAACGAAATTTTTGTGTTAAATAAGTAGTTCTTGTATCTTTTAAAAGAGCCTTACGGGGTTTGAGAGACTCTGTTACCTGATTCCATGTGGTTTTTCTTTACTTGGTGCCCATTAAAAACGAAATTTTTTTGTTAAATAATTAGTTCTTGTATCTTTTAAAAGAGCTTTACGGGGTTTGAGAGACTCCATTGCCTGATTCCGTGTGATTTTTCTTTACTTGGTGCTCATTAAAAACGAAATTTTTGTGTTAAATAAGTAGTTGTTGTATCTTTTAAAAGAGCTTTACGGGTTTAAGAGACTCGGTTGCATTGTATTTTCCATAATTTTCTTACAAGAAACTAGAGTTTACGGCCAAAAACCCTTATTAGCTCAGATTTTATAGAAATGATTTTATTTTTCGATCTGAAAATAGACTAAAGTTTCAGATTTGACCCAGAAAATTGTATTTTCCATAATTTTCTTACATCTTTCGAAATCATTAACGATAACAAACATGTTTTTGACCAGATGGGTTTTTGAAAGCACATTCAGCATGGCGTGCGCTATTTTTTTTTATCATGAACCCTTTAGAGACCAATTTGATCAACTCGGAGAAAGCTCAAATAGAATCGTTACTGATATTGATAGTAGTGCGTAAACTACAAACTGACAAAAATATCCAGAACTTATTTTCTTATAGCCTTGACTTTGAAGACATTTCTTCATTTTAATTGGCTTTAGAAATATCATACAAAATAAAACTAACCAAACAGTCGTTGCTTTATCGAATTTTGATCAAACAAAAGGATTGTAACACCTGATTGGCTCGTTTGTATGCAATTTCAAGCCAGTGAAAAGAACGAAGTTTTTCAGTAAAGACACTCAATATCCTAAAAGGGTGTGATTCAAACTTTTACCTTGAGAATCGATGTTGTTAGCAAAATTTCAAAAAGATCGTTTATGAGTGCTGACGTATCTGATGAAATAATTTAGGTCGTAGGATCAATTTTTTTTAATGCAGTAGTTTTTCAGCAAGGACACTCGATATCCTAAAAGTGTTTGATACAAACTTTTACCTTGAGAATCGATGTTGTTAGCAGAATTTCAAAAGGATCGTTTATGAGTGCGGGCGTATCTGATGAAATAATTTAGGTCGTATGATAAATTTAATTTTTTTTTTTAATGCAATAGTTTTTCAGTAACTTTTATTCTGTGTGTTGTTTTTTCTTCTTTACTTAGTGATCATTCAAAAACCAAGGATTTCAGTTAAATAAATAATTCTTGTACCTTTTAAAATAGCTTTACGGGGTTTGAGAGATTCTGTTGTTTTATTCTGAGTGATTTTTTCTTTACTTGGTGATCATTCAAAAAGCGAGGATTTCTGTTAAATAAATAATTCTTGTACCTTTTAAAATAGCTTTACAGGGTTTGAGAGACTCTGTTGTTTTATTCTGTGTGATTTTTTCTTTACTTGATGGTCATTCAAAAAGCGAGGATTTCTGTAAAATAAATAATTCTTGTACCTTTTAAAATAGCTTTAAGGGGTTTGAGAGACTCTGTTGTCTTATTCCGTGTGATTTTTTCTTTACTTGGTGGTCATTCAAAAAGCGAAGATTTCTGTTAAATAAATAGTTCTTATACCTTTTAAAATAGCTTTACGGGGTTTGAGAGACTCTTTTGTTCTATTCTGTGTGTTTTTTTTCTTTACTTGTTGATCATTAAAAAAGCGAGGATTTCTGTTAAATAAATAATTCTTTTACATTTTAAAATAGCTTTAAGGGGTTTGAGTGATTCTGTTTTCTTATTCCGTGTGATTTTTTCTATACTTGGTGGTCATTCAAAGAGCGATGATTTATGTTAAATAAATAATTCTTATACCTTTTAAAATAGCTGTAGGGGGTTTGAGAGACTCTGTTGTTTTATTATGTGTTTTTTTTTCTTTCTTTACATTGTTTTCATTCAAAAAGCATGGATTTCTGTTAAATAAATAATTATTGTACCTTTTAAAATAGCTTTACGGGGTTTGAGAGACTCTGTTGTTTTATTCTGTGTGATTTTTTCTTTACTTGGTGATCTTTCAAAAAGCGAGGGTTTCTGTTAAATAAATAATTCTTGTACCTTTTAAAATAGCTTTAAGGGGTTTGAGAGACTCTGTTGTTTTATTCTGTGTGATTTTTTCTTTACTTGGTGATAATTCAAAAAGCGAGGATTTCTGTTAAATAAATAATTCTTGTACCTTTTAAAATAGCTTTACGGGGTTTGAGAGACTCTGTTGACCCCAGCGATCAGAAATTAAATTATAAAAAAAGTTTCTTCACCTCTTGAATACACAATACCGAAATTTCATTCAACTTTCATGTAAGAAAATTATGGAAAGTACAATTCTCTACTTCAAATGTGAAACTTAAGTCCGGTTTAGGATACTCATAATGATGAGGACTGATGGCTCTAATTCAATATTTTTTTTTCATTAAAACATACTATTTTTTCTTTTTTAATTTCGAAATTATTCAACTTTTTTTTTTTTTTTGTACATATCTTAAAATAACAAAATATGCTTACGGCTCTATCAATTGTACTCTATGATTTCTCAGAGACACGATGCGGCTTTCCCATTGGTACTCTTTGGCCGGTTATCGACACTACCTAGTTTATTGCATGTATTAAATCGGTATTTTTTACGCAGTGGAACGATAAACACATAAGTCATATCTTAAAACAAAAGTGAAGATGGAGCATTTTAATAAAGTGTGTTCACATGAGAATGTTATTGTAGCATTGAATGCCAACAAGGAGAAGTATTTAAACTATGAAACAAGTACAAGTGGTACCACTATTGGAAATATATGCATGTATTGTCATGACAGTAAGGAATTAAATTTCTTTGGAATACCGAAAAGATTCCGTTGTACAAATGGTGGATATGCGAGATTAAGATCTCCGGAGACGATTGCACTCAAAGAGAATGCCAACATAAAGATAATCGTTGATGATAGAGGACAACTCCTTACTACTTTTGCAGGTAACACATTACCTACTGATACATCTAATTGTCATCTTTTAGGTATTAGCATTCAACGGAAGCTCAATAAAATAAAGACCTACTTTTCTACTAATATCGTAAACCATATCTTGTCTACATGCTAAAACTATTACCTATGTAAAAACAATGGTATAATAGACAGTGAAATTGCCATAAACATAAAAAGGGCATTGTTAGAAAATATCACAATGGAATATAAAGAGGAATCGATGAAAAACAAAGCACCAGCAAACATTACTGCCATTGATCAAACAGTCAATGAACCAAATTAAACCAAAGATGAAAAGCATATTTACCCCGTTGATGACACACCAGTAAAAATTGTGTATGAATCAAAATGGTATAATTATTATTCTACTGATTACGAACTAAGAGAAGACAATAGCTACAATATCAAGAGAGAACATGGTGAACTATTTTATGGAACAGATTTAAAATGTCCAAAGTTGATCATTGATATTAATAATGTATCGTAATATATTTTTGTGTTAATATTCTATATAGCATTGTTTCATTAAAAATATATTATGCATTACATTGTTATGTGTTCATTATTATTAGAGTAAGCTAGTATATCAAACGTTTAGAATGTCTATTAAAACATCGGAGATGTAGGAAAAGGAATTTGCATGCATCTATTGTCAGACACATGGGATAACATTGACAAAATCTAGGTATCAGAATGAATAAATTCTTTATCAACATCCATTGTTGGATATGTCATTATGTCATTATGAAAAAATTGTAAGTAACTAAGTAACTAACAAACTCTTTCTTGAATTCACCTCTTGGATACACAATACAGAAATTTCATTCAGGAAATTATGAAAAAAAATTGAGCAAATTCTTTATTAACATTCATTATCGATTGAAGTCGCTTCCTAGACAGACAATACAGCAATTTCCCTAAATCTAAGTATAAGAGTGATTAAATTCTATATCAACATCCATTTCTTGAATACATAGGAAAAAGTTGACAAAATCTAAGTGTTAGAGTGAATAAATTTTATTTATCAACATCTTTTGTCAGATACATCGGATAAAATTGACAGAATCTAAGTGTCAGAGTGAATACATTTTTTTTATCAACATCCTTTGTCAGATACATCAAATAAAATTGACAAAACCTAAATTTCAGAATGAATAAATGCTTTAACAACATCCTTTATCGGATATGTCGGATAAAATTGACAAAATCTAAGTATCTAGAGTGATTAAATTCTATATCAGCATCCTTTTCTGGGATACATAGGTATCATGTAAGTTCACGCTTAGCGTGGCACGCTAAGATTGAACATAAATCTAACGTAAATGCAGATATTTGAAAAAAGGGTAGTATGTAAGTCTGGCTGCAGGTGCCCGGATGAATGAAAAATTAGTTGTGCTGCCATCTATACCTTAATTGAAATAGATGGTAGCTATTGCTTTAGTAAAAAATAAATGAACCTAGCTTTGCATGTCTCTCTCACTAGGCCCCTGGGGCGAATTCAAGAAAGAGTTTTTTACTTTTTACTTACAATTTTTTTTTTCATATGATAAAAAAAATATTCACTCTGACACTTAGATATTGTCAATTTTATCTTTTGTATCCGAGAAAAGGATGTTCATATAGAATTTAATCACCCTGATACTTAGATTTTGTCAATGTTATCCGACATAGCCCGACAAAGGGTGTTGATAATGCATTTATTCACTCTGGTACTTAGATTATGCATTTAAAGGATGTTGATAATGCATTTATTCACTCTGATACTTAGATTTTGTCAATTTTATCCCATGTATCTGAGAAAGAGATGTTGATATAGAAATTAATCACTCTGATACTTAGATTTTGTCTATTTTATCCGACATATCCAACAAAGGATGTTGATAATGAATTTATTCACTCTGATACTTAGATTTTGTCAATTTTATCCCATGTAGCCGAGAAAGGGATGCTGATATGGAATTTAATCAATCTAATACTTAGATATTGTCAATTTTATTCCCCTGTATCTGAGAAAAGGATGTTGATATAGAATTTAATCAATCTGATACTTAGATTTTGTCAATTTTATCCGATATTTTATCCTATGTATCCCAGAAAAGGATGCTGATATAGAATTTAGTCACTCAGATACTTAGATTTTGTCAATTTTATCCGACATATCCGATAAAGGATGTTGTTAAAGCATTTATTCATTCTGAAATTTAGATTTTGTCTATTTTATTTGATGTATCTAACAAAGGATGTTGATAAAAAAAATTATTCACTCAGACACTAAGATTATGTCAATTTTATTCAATATATCTGACAAAAGATGTTGATAAATAAAATTTATTCACTCTAACGCTTATATTTTGTCAACTTTTTCCTGTGTATCCAAGAAATGGACGTTGATTTGAAATTTAATCACTTTCATTCTTAGATTTAGTGAAATTGCTGTATTGTCTGTCTAGGAAACGACTTCAATCGATAATGAATGTTAATAAAGAATTTATTCAATATTTTTTTTTATAATTTCCTGAATAAAATTTCTGTATTGTGTATCCAAGAGGTGAATTCAAGAAAGAGTTTGTTACTTACTTACTTACTTGCAATTTTTTCATAATGACATATCCAACAATGGATGTTGATAAAGAATTTATTCATTCTGATACCTAGATTTCTTCAATGTTATCCCATGTGTCTGACAATAGATGTATGCAAATTCCTTTTCTTACATCTCCGATGTTTTAATAGACATTTTAAACGTTTGATATGCTAGCTTACTCTAAAAATAATGAACACATAGCAATGTAATGCATAATATATTTTTAATGAAATAATACTATGTAGAATATTAATACAAAAATATATTATGATACATTATTAATATCAATGATCAACTTTGGACATTTTGAATCTGTTCCATAAAATACTTCACCGTGTTCTCTCTTGATATTGTAGCTATTGTCTTCTCTTAGTTCGTAATCAGTAGAATAATCATTATACCATTTTGATTCATACCCAATTTTTACTGGTGTGTCATCAACAGGCTAAATATGCTTTTCATCTTTGGTATTATTTGGTTCATTGACTGTTTGATCAATGGCAGTAACGTTTGCTGGTGCTTTGTTTTTCATCGATTCATCTTTATATTCCATAGTGATATTTTCTGCCAATACCCTTTTTATTTTTCTGGCAATTTCACTGTCTATTATTACATTATTTTTACACAGGTAACAGTTTCGGCATGTAGACAAGATATGGTTTACGATGTTAGTAGAAGAGTAGGCCTTTCTCTTTATTGAGCTTCCGTTGAATGCTAATACCTAAAAGATGACGATTGGATGTATCAGTAGGTAATGTGTTACCTGCAAAAGTAGTAAGGAGTTGTCCTCTGTCATCAACGATTATCTTTATGTTGGCATTCTCTTTGAGTGCAATCGTCTCCGGAGATCTTAATCTCGCATATCTACCATTTGTACAACGAAATCTTTTCGGTATTCCAAAGAAATTTAATTCCTTACTGTCATGACAATACATGCATATATTTCCAATAGTGGTACCACTTGTACTTGTTTCATAGTTTAAATACTTCTCCTTGTTGGCATTCAATGCTACAATAACATTGTCATGTGAACACACTTTATTAAAATGCTCCATCTTCACTTTTTTTTAAGATATGACTTATGTGTTTATCGTTCCACTGCGTAAAAAATAATGATTTAATACATGCAATAAACTAGGTAGTGTCGATAACCGGCCAAAGAGTACCAATGGGAAAGCCGCATCGTGTCTCTGAGAAATCATAGAGTACAATTGTTAGAGCCGTAAGCATATTTTGTTATTTTAAGATACGTACAAAAAAAAAATAAAAAAATAAAGTTGAATAATTTCGAAATTAAAAAAGAAAAAAAATAGTATGTTTTTTATAAAAAAAAATATTGAATTAGAGCCATCAGTCCTCATCATTATGAGTATCCAAAACCGGACTTAAGTTTCACATTTGAAGTAGAGAATTGTACTTTCCATAATTTTCTTACATGAAAGTTGAATGAAATTTCGGTATTGTGTATTCAAGAGGTGAAGAAGCTTTTCTTATAATTTTATTTCTGATCGCTGAGGACAACAGAGTCTCTCAAACCCCGTAAAGCTATTTTAAAAGGTACAAGAATTATTTATTTAACAGAAATCCTCACTTTTTGAATGATCACCAAGTAAAGAAAAAATCACACAGAATAAAACAACAGAGTCTCTCAAACCCCGTAAAGCTATTTTAAAAGGTACAAGAATTATTTATTTAACTGAAATCCTTGCTTTTTGAATGATCACCATGTAAAGAATGAAAAAAAACACAGAATAAAACAACAGAGTCTCTCAAACCCCGTACAGCTATTTTAAAAGGTATAAGAATTATTTATTTAACAGAAATCCTCGCTTTTTGAATGACCACCAAGTATAGAAAAAATCACACGGAATAAGACAACAGAGTCTCTCAAACACCGTAAAGCTATTTTAAAAAGTACAAGAATTATTTTTTTAACAGAAATCCTCGCTTTTTGAATGACCACCAAGTAAAGAAAAAATCACACGGAATAAAACAACAGAGTCTCTCAAACCCCGTAAAGCTATTTTAAAAGGTATAAGAATTATTTATTTAACAGAAATCCTCGCTTTTTGAATGATCACCACGTAAAGAAAAAATCACACAGAATAAAACAGCAGAGTCTATCAAACCCCGTAAATATATTTTAAATGGTACAATAATTATTTATTTAACTTAAATCCTCTGTTTTTTAATTATCACTAAGTAAATAAGAAAAAAAACACATAAAATAAAAGTTACTGAAAAACTATTTCATTAAAAAAAAAAAAAAATTAAATTTATCATACTACATAAATTATTTAATCAGATAGTCCCGCACTCATAAGTAATCCTATTGAAATTCTGCTAACAACATCGATTCTCAAGGTAAAAGTTTGAATCAAACACTTTTAGCATATCGAATGTCCTTACTGAAAAACTACTGCATTAAAAAAAAAAAATTATCATACGACCTAAATTATTTCATCAGATACGTCAACACTCATAAACGATACTTTTGAAATTCTGCTAACAACATCGATTCTTAAGGTAAAAGGTTGAATCAATCACTTTTAGTATATCGAGTGTCCTTACTGAAAAATTTCGTTCTTTTCACTGGCTTGAAATTGCATACAAACGAGCCAATCAGGTGTTACAATCCTTTTGTTTGCTCAAAATACGACAAAGCAACGATTGTTTGGTTAGTTTTATTTTGCATGATATTTCTAAAGCCAATTAAGATGGAGAAATGTCTTCAAAGTCAAGGCTATAAGAAAAACAGTTCTGGATATTTTTGTCAGTTTGTAGTTTACGCACTAATATCAATATCAGTAACGAT
>NC_142814.1:29713386-29775114 GCF_049724085.1 Artemia sp. Qi Xiang Cuo | reverse complement strand
TTTTTGTGTGTGTGTGTGTTAGTTTTTGTGTGTGTGTTATTTTTTGTGTGTGTGTGTTTAAGTTTGTGTTTGTGTGTGTGAGTTTGTGTTTGTGTGTTTGTTTGTTTTTTTATGTGTTTTTGTGTGTGTAAGTTTTTGTGTGTGTGTGTAAGTTTCTTTTTGTGTGTTTTATTTTTTGTGTGTGTGTGTAAGTTTTTGTGTGTGTGTTTGTTTTTATGTGTAAGTTTATGTGTGTGTGTAACTTTTTGTGTTTGTTTAAGTTTTTTTGTGTGTGGAATTTTTTGTGTGTGTGTATTTTGTTTTGTATGTTTTTAAGTGTTTGATCGTTAGTATGAGAGTTTTTGTGCTTGTTTGATAGTGTGTTATTTTAAGTTTTGTGTGATTTCTTAAGTTTTTGTTTTTGTTTTTTAGTGTGTGTTTTCGTTTTAGTTTTTTGGTATTGTGTGTAAGTTTTTGTGTGTGTGTGTGTAAGTGTTTGTGTGTGTGTGTCTGTTTATGTTTTTGTGTGCGAGTTAGTTTTTGTGTGTGTGTGTGTAATTTTTTGTGTATGTTTTTAAGTTTTTGTGTGTGTAAGATTGTTTGTGTGTGTTAGTTTTTATGTGTAAGTTTATGTTCGTCTAAGTTTTTGTGTTTTTCTTAATTTTCTTGTGTGTTTTTTTTTTTGTGGTTGTGTTAGTTTTGTGTTTTTGTGTTAGTTTTTTGTGACTGTGTTAGATTTTGTGTGTGTGTGTAATTTTTTGTGTTTTTTGTAGTTTTTGTGTGTGTGTATGTGTTTGTGGGTGTGTTAGTTTTTTGTGTGTGTGTATGGTTGTTTGTTTCCGTTTGTTTATGTGTGTTGTGTGTGTGTAATATTTTGCTTTTGAGTAAGTTTTTTTGTGTGTGTATTTATTTGTTTGCTTTTTAGTTTTTGTGTGTGTGTGTGTATTTTTTTGTTTGCGTGTTAGTTTTTTTGTATGTTTAAGTTTTTGTGTGTGTGTTTAAGTTTTTTTTTGAGTTTAAGTTTTTTTTTGTGTGTAAGTTTTAGTTTGTGTTTGTTAGTTTTGTTGTGTGTGTTTGTGTTTTAGTTTTTGTGTGTGTGTGTAAGTATTGTTGTGTGTGTGTGTGTTTGTTTTTGTGTGTGTGTTAGTTTTTGTGTGTGTGTCTGTAAGTTTTTGTGTGTGTGTAATTGTTTGTGTTTGTGTGTTTTAGTTTTTTTTTGTGTGTGTGTGTGTAAGTTTTTGTGTGTGTGTAAGTTTTTTTGTGTGTGTAGGTTTTTGTGTGTAAGTTAATGTGTGTGTGTAAGTTTTTGTGTGTGTGTAAGTTTTTTTGTGGGTGTAAGTTTGTGTGTTTGTGTTAATTTTTTCGTGTGTGTTAGTTTTTGTGTGCGTGTGTTATTTTTTGTGAGTTCTTTAGTTTTTTTTTTAGTGTAAGTTTTTTCGATCGAGTGTAAGTTTTTGTGTGTGTGTGTAAGTTTTTGTGTGTGTGTAAGTTTTTGTGTGTGTGTGTGTGTAAGTTTTTGTGTGTGTGTGTGTAAGTTTTTGTGTGTGTGTGTGTGTAAGTTTTTTTATTTGTGTATGTTTTTGTGTGTGTGTGTGTGTGT
Source organism: Artemia sp. Qi Xiang Cuo (assembly GCF_049724085.1). Taxonomy (NCBI): domain Eukaryota; kingdom Metazoa; phylum Arthropoda; class Branchiopoda; order Anostraca; family Artemiidae; genus Artemia; species Artemia sp. Qi Xiang Cuo. The sequence goes on along the minus strand of NC_142814.1, from coordinate 29,773,535 downwards.
GTGTAAGTTTTTGTGTGTGTGTGTAAGTTTTTGTGTGTGTGTGTAAGTTTTTTTGTGCGTGTAAGTTCTTGTGTGTGAGTTTATGTGTGTGTGTAAGTTTTTGTGTGTGTCTAAGTTTTTGTGTGTATGTGTAAGTTTTTGTGTGTGTGTAAGTTTTTGTGTTCGTTTAAATTTTTGTGTTTGTTTTATATTTTGTGTGTGTGTGTAAGTTTTTTGTGTTTGTTCGAGTTTTTGTGTGTGTAAGTTTTTTTGTGTGTGTAAGTTTTTGTGTGTGTGTGTAATTTTTTGTGTGATTTTAAGTGTTTGTGTGTGTGTGTTTGTGTTTTTGTGTGTGTTTTTTTTTGTGTGTGTGTTTGTGTGTGTGTGTGTTTAAGTATTTTATGTGTAAGTTTATGTGTGTGTGTGTAAGTTTTTGTTTGTGTGTAAGTTTTTTGTGTTTGTATAAGTTTTTGTGTTTTTTTGTAAATTTTTGTGTTTGTGTAAGTTTTTGTGTGTGTGTGTTTATACGTTTTTCTGTGTGTGTGTGTAAGTTTTTGTGTGTGTGTAAGTTTTTTTGTGTCTGTGTAAATTTTTGTGTGTGTAAGTTTTTGTTTGTGTGTAGGTTTTTGTGTGTGTTTAAGTTTTTGTGGGTGTGTGTGTGTGTTTTTTTTGTGTGTGTTTTTTTGTGTTTTTGTTTTTGTGTGTGTGTGTGTGTATTTTTTGTTTGAAAAATAAACTATTTCTGTAAAATCTGAACTAAAATTTGAGAAATGAGTGACTCCTCATGAAAAGAGAGCTAAGGGTAATGACGCTACTCATATGCAACGGTTGGAGTTGGCTGACACAACTTTTTATGATTTTCTTGGAAAAGGGTAAGGTATATCAGTATATTTATGAAGACTATACCTTTCCACAGAGCTTTTTGATCACAGTGTTCTCAATCTTTTTAGGACGTATGGAGCGAGTGGGACCTCACTCATGAGGAGGAAATTCTTTTTTGCAACACAAGCGTTGATGGTACTGATGATATAATGGAAGTCCACTATACGTCTGAAGGATTATCTTACACGTCAGATGATCTAGTGAGGAGGGGGCCTTCTGGAAGAATGTGTACCGAAGACGACGATCGTCTATATGTAGTTATACCCCCCTTGAGAAATATTGAAATAGTCAGTGATGAAGATGACAGCATACAAATAATTACATTACCTTCACCTCAAATTGAGGAAATTACTATTGAGGATGAGGTAGTTGAGGATGATAATGAGATCATATATTCAAAAAGCGTTATAAACATCGATTTGACAAATGAATAAAAATATTTATAAGAATCATTCATTTTTTTATCATTGATAGAAAACTTGGTTGTGTACTGATAATACCCTATGGAGTGATCAAATAAAAATGAACTATTCATGTACAGAAGTCTCTGCTGGTATCCTTATTCTAAACATATCTAGTATGAGAAGATAAAAATAGTACAATCAAATTTATTGTATGATTATAATATCAAAACTCATTATGCATATCAATAATTAGATTTATCGTTAAATCGTGTATGAGAACTCTTCCACCACGGTTTTCGTTGTTTAAAATCCATTTCGTAGAATGACCTCTTATGTTGTCTCTTAAAGGGCCACTTTTTCTCTTCTCTTAGAACATATTCATCATAATATTCAGTGTTATATCTTGCACTATACATATTTTTCTTTGGGTTTTCACTGCTGTCTTTTACACTATAGAGAAAGCCCTCTTTTCCCAGTCTCTTCTTTCGATCTTCCTTTTCTTTCATATCAAGGACGCCGGGGGCCCTTTGGGAGCCCGGGGGACCTTTGAGGACCGGGGGCTTCCTTCGGGGTTGGGATAGGGGGATCGGAGCCCTTTGGGGTTGGGGTAGGGGACCTCACGACACTGTTCAAATGGAACTTGAGTATTATAACGACCAAACTCAACACCTCTTCTAAAACATCTTCTAAAATCATCTTTTAAAATGTCTCTAACTGTTTCGCCGAAATAATTCCATAAAATGTCTAAAACGGTTTCGCCCAAATAATCCCTAAACGTAATTTCTGCATGTTCCTTTTGTTTTTGGCATCCCTGGGCTGTCACATTTGAAATTACTAGGAAACCCTTTCGTGAATCAATAATTCCCCTTAGAAACAACAAATTAATTCCCCTTTTCTTGACAAATCAATCAACCATGACATCATCTGTCAGACATTAAAACTTTGCCTGGAAACAATAATCGACCTTCGGAAATTTAGGTCATTGACCCACTTTGATTAACCACGTGTTCTCCCTAGGGACTCGCATGCATTTGGCCAAAACAACAACAATGACAAGATCTTGAAAGAACAAGTCATTGACCGATTAACCACATATTCTCCCTAGGGACTCTATGCCCATATATGGTGTGCTGTCAGCATTAAACTAAATTGTAGACTCAATAATCCAGAAAACATCCATCAAAGTGAGAAAAATACTGTTTTATTGATCTTGAAAGAAGAGGTCATTGACTCCGGTCCCCGTTAGACTCAATAATCCAGAAAACGTCCATCAAAGTGAGAAAAATACTGTTTTTCCATTCTCACTGACAAAAACCATAAAACAGACATAAATTGCTGTTGACATCCATGAAAAACATCAAATAAATTTACCAACACACATAACCGTCCAAGAAACATCCATAAAAGTGAGAAAATTCCTGTTTTTTTCAAGTGAGAAAAATCCTGTTTTTTCATTCTCAGTGAGAAAACCATAAACCACGTGGTTCGTACCGGACCGTGAGAAAACCATAAACCACGTGTTCTCCCTAGGGACTCTATGCCCATATTTGGTGTTCTGTCACGAGTATAAGACCCCTTTCTACTTATATATATATATATATATATATATATATATATATATATATATATATATATATATATATATATATATATATATATATATATATATATATATATATATATATATATATATATATATATATATATATATATATATATATATATATATATATATATATATATATATATATATATATATATTATATATATATATATATATATATATATATATATATATATATATATATATATATATATATATATATATATATATATATATATATATATATATATATATATATATATATATATACACCAGGAAAACTTATACTTGTTATGCAGAGAAATATTTTATTTCATGCCTTTGCTCCGGGAAAATTGGGAAAATTGTAAAGATCTATTATTTGTATACAGGCCTGGATTTACAAATAGGCCAACAAGGCCTGGACCTATTGACGCACAATATTACAGGAGGGGCAGTAAATTCTCACTGAGTGATTTTTTTTCTGAACAAAACTGGACTGATGTAATTTATCATCAAAGTGCCAAGTGCACTCCGCCGCCGCGCTGCCTATTCACTGAAAAGTGATTTTAAAACAACACAAGAATTCCGTCGCCACTTATGAACTGTGAGGTGTCTCCCAAGAATGGCAGCTGAGAGCTTGGTATCACCTCCCTTTTTCATTAGTTTTTGCTCATCAGTTGTCTTCTGTTCACTGCTTGCACAACCCCCAATTTTCGGGGATTTTCCCGAAATCTCACAAAAACGGAGCGGCCAAACCGCTTGGGCCTAGAAGCGTTAAAACTTTAAGTCCGGCGCTGTTTGTATTCCGTGTTTTATGTCACTTTCCCTCCTAGAAAAGATTCAGCAGGTACCCTTGATAAAATACGGTCCTCCTTAAACTGTATATTTTTTTATTATGCAGCATTCAATCTATTGTTTAATTATGAAGTATGCAGTTTAACTAATAACATTATATTCAAGTCGTCAGGTTAAAATGTGTCTTCGAAAGTAATCCGAAGGCTCGTCCAACAGAGCCATGTACGTAAAGAAATAAATAGATTCCGCCAGGAGTAAAATAAAAACTAATAAAAGTTAATGAGAGCAAAATTATGTTTTATTAAAACTGGTGGTACTTCCGTATTAGCCAGTACACACTCGAGAAGATCGAATAAATGTAAGATCTAAGAAAACCGGTCCCATAGCCACAAAGACAAATGACGGGTGACAGAATGCATTGGATCTGTATAATTTGGGGTATATGTTTGCACATTAGGGGGGAGGGCTAAGTTTAGGTTACTTTACCTCCGCCACTAATGTGCAAATATATAGTCCAAATTATATTGTTATATAAAATAAAGTAATATATTCTCATCATATTTTGATATATTTCATTAGGATTAACCTAACTTCACTTCTCGAGTGTGTACTGGCTAATGAGGAAGCACCAAACTGGTTTGAGATGTATTTATACAAAGAAACACCTAGCTTCCCCTTTATTCATTCCAAGGGTTACTCTATAGATATCATTGGCACAACTTACACGGCTCCTGCTTTCGGAACATTACATTTTTCTGGATCAGCTTAATCCAAGGTACTTGACCTGTGTGTCAACAACACATACCGGCAATTTAGGTAAAGGGTAAAATTTTGTTTTGATGATGCTTAAAGGGTAACAACCAGCGATTATTATAAGAAGAAAATTCGCGTATTTTGATTCAGTCTAGGGACAGAGTGCAAACACAAATGAAGGCATTATTATTAACAGTAAGTGCTGCATGAATCATTTACATTATATTTTTGGATTGGATAATAAATGAATTGTGACAAAAGTTATATTTCTAGTTTAAGGGTTAACCCCAATCAGAATGAAACACTATACAATTCTAAAAACTACTTTAAGATTCTAAAATACTTATTTATATTATTCCTAAAATTAGATCACTTTACTTTCCCCCACTCCTGTGCAAATATATAGCACAAACTGTATATATTCCATGAATTTTCAAAGGCCGAATCTTTTTTCTCAAATTAATTCCACGGCAAACAAGCAACATTACTATTTCCAACCCTATTTTCTCTGAAAAAATTGTTATCGCTATTGTTTGACTACAATACTACTATTAATCTAAAAGGTTCGAGAAAATAACATCGACAGCTGGACCCAATTTTTAGTAAAAAAAAACAAAAAACATTACATTTTTTTAAGCTAGTAGTCCTATATGTAAATAGGGCAATTTTGGTATTATCTAGATAAAACCACAAACTTTAATGTGCAAATCGATTTTTTTTTTTTGCTGCAGGATATTACTTCTGTTACTTTTACATGGTTTTTAACATAAAATCGTCCGATGGTACAATCATTCGAAAAAGTCTAAGCTTCCGAGCACAAGAAATCACGCATTGGGGGACGGTAAAATTCTACTTTAGCTACTTCTGGCTATCTTGGAAAGGGATTAGGAAATTTTCAGGGATGGGTCTACAGGCTAAAGTATGTCTTGGAGAGGTATTTTGAAGTACCTACCTCCACTACTTCTCCCTCTAGAGGGTCCTGACCTTTGATGACCTTTAAAATTTGTGTTATAAAAGTGAAACCTTGCGAAATATATCATCTGCTTAAATGAAGTACAACAAAAAAATTTCAGCTTCACAACTTTTCTCAATCCCAATTTATAAGGTTTTTACGATGTGCAAATACGTTTCTCGAATTTTGAAAAAAAACATTGATATGGCTTAAAATTCTGCTCAAATAACAGAAATTGCATTTTCAGAACTGAAGTCAGAGAAAAAGAAACTGATAATTGAAAATTAAGGTGAAATATTGTTTTGTCAAAATTTCGGTAAATTTTTCGTTAACAAATAAAGTAGAGATACCACTTGATGCCTTTTTTATGCTCTTTCCAAATATAATAATCATTTTTGTTGGAAATTAATTTTACCCCCAACCCTATATATACCAATTCAGGGTATATATTTGCATATTGGGGAGGGGGGGGGGTGGTAAATTTAATTTCTGATGTAAATGAGAAGTAAGTTTAAACTTTCCCCCACCCCACCCCCCTAATGTGCAAATATATACCCTGAACTGGTATATATAGGGGTGGGGGTAAATTTAATTTCTAACAAAAATGATTATTATATCTGGAAAGAGCACAAAAAAAGGCATCGAGTGGTAAGTTTACTTTATCCATAAGTCAATAATTTGAACAACAAAAAAATTACCAAAATTTCAATAGGTAATAGACCTGTCATGTAGGTCAATTTCAGAACCCTCTAGAGGGAGAAGGGGTGGAGGTAGGTATTTCAAAATACCTTCCCGGCATATACTTTAGTCTATAAACCCAGCCCTGAAAGTTTCATTTTCCTAACCTAACCCCCTTCCAAGATAGCCAAAAGTAGCTAAAGTAGATTTTTACCATATCGACTTACTGGATTCATTAGATTCTTGAAATCGCTCCTTACTGGATTTTCAGAGTTAAAATTCCCGGCTAATTATATCCAGCCCTTAGTGCCTGGTCATAGTCCTAGGCTATATCCTAAAGTTCACTGAACTTGATGGTTCGCATTATTTTTTTTGCTCATTTCTCATCAACATTTGGCACATAATTTCAATTTCAAATAGCTAAAACAATTTAATAAGATTTAATAAGCAAGTTCTGAATATAGGCTAGGAGAAAATCTAGGCGTTAGGGTGTAAAGGTAAAATTTCGATGGGAATGATGATTCTCTGTATATAATAAAATAAGAGGCAAATATAGAAAGGACTGAGGCTTTATGACGCAAGTTTAAGAACATTTCTCAAAATCTAAAATATCACAAAACATGATTTTCTAATGAAATTTTGACCTGCAAAAATATTTGAGTGTTACGGTTTTTTAGTTCCAGTTGATTTTAAGGTAAAACTATGATTGACATAGACAATGTAAAGATTTCTTCCGAACTAAGACAAGTTCTTATTATCGAGAAATATTTTTTCTTAGACTATTTTACGTAAAAGTAAACAGCCATTAGTGATGGTTGAAGGCCTTGTCTAGTTACGATCATATTCAAGCGAAGCAAGTGTTATATCAACCTCCCCCCACCCCCAAAGTAGGCTTCCTTGACTAGAACTTTGTTACTTTACTGTTACCTTTAAAGTTAAATAAATGCATTAAAAAATTAACTTGTTTACCATTTGTTTTTACATTATTTATTTCTCCAAAAAAAAAAAACCGATCTTCTAAACAACAGAGGTTACGGTATTAAAAGAGAAATATAAAATTGAGCTATTAAAAGGACAAATAGATAAACTCCACAAAAATCATTAGAGAAAACATCAACAGAAGAAATCAAAGAATATGTCCGCAGGTTATATTGTAAAGCTTATGTATAATTATTGTGTACATCATTATAAAAATTTATAATCTGTCTTTATGACAAACAGCTTTGTTAAGTGAAACTTGTTACTTTTCTTCATGCAAAAACATTAGAAATTGTTTTAAAAACAGATAAATCATTGTCAGTTTCCCTATTTGGTGTTGTGAATCTTCTACGCGGCTGTAGTTCCACTGTCACTAAAATAAGAATTGGATAAACGAGCAAGATGAAATGTAGACCGATTTGGGTTTCTTAGCAAAATAAGAAAAATAAAAAAAAGGACACCAATGATGACAAAAAAAGGAAACATCTTGGTTTTATATTGGCTACAATTTCATTAGGAATCTAGACGGGTTTTGGGTAAAAGTACGAACATTACGTGAACGTGTTTTAGGTAAAGTAGGAACACTTAGGTCTGATTTTAATCCCCCTCCGGCCATCATTGTGGTTTGACACACTTTGGTTAAAGTTATCTGCTATACTTCAAAGTTGTCACCTTTCTTTATTTTTTTTCTTAGAGAATTTGGAATTAATATTAAAGTAGTATATTTATCTCCAGCTTTTAAAGGCTATAAAATCGTCATGAGACTTAAATTGTACGTTTTAATCTGAGCTTTGTGAGTACTTTCTATGAGTACTTTACTGAGTACTAACATTGTTTTTCTTCATAAATTAAAGGCCTTGATTCTCTGTCAATCATATGACAGATAATAATAATACAAAATGTATTTAAAGGTTTTTTGATTGGTGCATGTTCATCAAAGTATAATGAACTTAACCAATTTTTTTTATCTAGATAAATAAATTTTAATACAGTCAAAGAAATTTTTATTTAGTTAAGTGAGAAAATATTAGAAGGCAAATTGGTTTCTAAAACATTTGAAATTGGTTTCTAAAACTAAAATAAATGCACACGCTAAATTTTAAACCTTTAAAGTTAGCTAGTGCATAAGATTTCCATTTCTTGTCTTTCTGATGGAATTTTCTGAGTACTAAACTGAAACCAATAGTTTGCAACATTTTAGTTTTTTCGACTTTTTGCAACACATTATGGACAGTGAAAACCGTATATATCTTTTTTTGGGACGAAAAAACAATAAGAATATGGATGTAAACGGGGTTCCGCGTTTTTTTTTTTTTTTTTTTTTTTTTTTTTTTATACACATCATGGTCTTCTAGGATTGCAATACCTAGTTGGGACTTCATCGAGACAGTTCAAGGTGGCAGTTCAGAAATGAAGTAAACGATTTATGTTATTACCTTTTACTTAGAACAAAATTACATGGCACTTTTGGGAGGAAATGCTCGTTAAACCATATTTTCGGGAGATTTTGACATTTTTCAGCATTTTCTTTTTTTTACCTTTTAATTGTCTGTAAAACCCCACGCAAGTAAGCTTGTTGTTAAACTTACACTGTAAGACTAATTCTAAAGTACTTCCCAGACAGCTGATTTCAGCGTTATCACCAAAAATACTCTTTCCGTTGTGGTGATACTTCCATATTTAAGCCGAAATAGTTACCATGTTTTAAAAATTCAAGACAAGATTGGGTCTTCGGGGGATATTAGGGCAAGAAAATCCAAAAGGGTACTAGTCCCAATGAATAGGGATGGAAGGCGCCCGACGCCTATCAAGTAATCGTCAAGCCAACACACAACTACAACTCAACCACACAGAAATACATGAATTTCTTGAAAAGAAAAACAGAGATGTGAAATTTAACTCCCCATATGCGATATAGCATTGGTCTGAAGACCTAGTGCGATAGAATATATTTCTGAAAACGAGATAGGTGTAGACGCAGGACCTTTTTTTTGCCAAGAAGAGGGTTATATGTTCAGTTCAGATTAGGTCCAAAAATGTGAGACCACACATTTATATATGTCAAAGTTTATTTGGATTTTTTAGATTGTCCAAACTTTTTAGGGAGGAAGGTCTATCCCCGGAGTCTCCATCCCTCAATACATTACTGCTGAACTAATACAGAGGATAATAATACAAAACAGATGTTTTCTGTTTTGCAACACATAAGTGATATAGAATTAGATTGTGGTACATTTCTTATTTTCAAAAGCATAACATAATGGAATGTTTAGATTCAAGTTACCAAAAAGGATTCTCCTTGTTTAGGTTTATTGCGGTTGTACAACCAGGAAAAGAAGAAAGATAAAATGACAAAAATAAAAGGCAAACGTAGAGAAAAATAAAAATCATTGTTAAGAGAAAATATTAACAAAATAACAAATCATAATCGTCAGCACATCAATAACGCCCAGAACGACAGCTATGGATGCTCAGTTTAATTTTTGAAGTATAACACGCACCACAATCAATTTGGGAGAGGGGTAGCTGAGTAAAATGGCACTCCTTCTCTAGGGTATCAAGTTGAGCTCTCAGTCTTATTAAATAAAAAAAAAATCAACCGAAAGTAAGGAAAAACACTAAAAATTAAAACTACCAAAAATTATTCTGTGTATGAGTGGGGCTGCCCCATCCACAAACCTCGCTCTTTACGGTATAGACTTAAAGTTCTTCAAAATATTTCTCATTCAAAATCAACGTCCCTTGTGTATGAGTAGCCTTTCCTAAAGAATCAGGAAAATAAGTCAAATTTTAGCGTAAAGAAGGGGTACTAAAGAAGGGGAAGCTCCCCTCACATACTGAATTGCTATATGTGACCAACATGGGCATATCGCATAACTTACAGCCCTTTCCACAGGGATTATGGAAGGTCATGTCATCACCAAAAGCATAGTTATTGGACCTTTCACCTATGCTGAATCAAATGGATATATTAAAGTTTTGATCGAAAGTCTACGAGGAAAAAATGGGTTTGGGAGGGGGGCTAGTTGCCCTCCAATATGTTAAGTTTCTTAAAAAGGGGCACTTGAACTCTTCATTTCCGTTTGAATGAGCTCTCATTCGATCTTCTTGGATAATTGGTTCAAAATGATCACCCCTGAAAAAAAAACATTAAATAAACACGCATCCGTGATCTTTCTTCTGGCAAAAAACACAAAATTGCACATTTTGGTAGATAGGAACTTGAAACCTCTAAAGTAGGGTTCTCTAATATGTTAAACCTGATGGTGTGATTTTCATTAAGATCACTTGAAATCTTGCGGATGTTTCTACCCTTTTTCGAAAATTAGGCAAATTTTCACATGTTCATAGAATTGATGGGTAACATCAAACTTAACGAATTTTATATTCCTGGAATCTGCAAAAAAACTAATTCTTTTGATGTATCTATCATTGTTGAAATCGCGGTATTTTAAAGTTATTGTTACTATTTGGCCGAGTCGCTCCTTACTTACAGTTCGTTACCATGAATGTTTGATAGGCTTACATCGCAAGCATAGGCTTAAATTATTTAGTATGAAACTAGCTAACAACCCGACTTAACCGGCTTGTTTCACATGCTTTTCGTTACCCTCTTCGGTCCACTCTGCCCGGACTTCTGGACAGGGTTGCCACCTCGGTCAGTTCCTAACGCGCTAGATTCGCCCAAATTTGCGTGCTACACAGTGATTTTCGGAGCTATGGTCAAAAAGTTGACTGTAATAGTGCTAAAAAAGTGTCCAAATAGCACTTTCGTTATATTTTAGCACTATTTTAGCAATTTTGAGTACGTGCTACGGTGTTACACACAATGAAATAGTGCTAAAATAGCACTTTTGTTTTACATGTGGCAACTCTGCTTCTGGAGCTTGCATGATGCAGTTGTTACAGTTTATTTAATTCTTATGATAATTTTTTAGATTTTCATAGCCGATGGCAATATTGTTTTACAAAAAATTTCACGTTTTAGCTCTAACAGTTTAGCTGTTTATTCAGTATACAAACAATTAAAAACTGTAAGATTGTTTTATAAATACACACTTCAAAATAAAATAGAATTAAGTGCTTTTATTTATTTAAATTCGTTTTTAGGCATTCACCCTTGGATTGGTGAAGTGTGAATATCGAAGACTGGTTGCTAGTCCATCTCCTAAAAAATCATCTTACGACCCCTATGCACAAGGAACTTATTCGATATCACCTTCAGGGTATTACTACAACTATAGAGTCTCAGATGATGACACAGGTAGGTTATCAAAGATTTATTGTTTCGAAGTTAGTTAGCCACAAGCAATTCCGAATTTTAAATTTCAAAATGTTCAAATATTTTGTATTCCAAATTAACTTCTAGGTCACCTTCAAACTCAAATTTCACTAAAAAGCAAAATTTATCTCCTTAGGATAAATTTGAATAAAATGAACTATAAAAAAATGTATGTGTTTTTTTGCTAGGGAAAGAGCAGTTTAAAAAGTAAGAACTCCAACAGGCCCTGTCGTTTGAATAAACAAAAAGTATTTTATAATCGAGTAGACCAATATACGAAGAGTTAAGAAAATTACCATTACTCTTGCTTTTTGAACAAGAAATTTAGTGAAAATATGGTTTGAAAATTAAGCTAAAACTGGACATAATAGAATTACGAGGGTATCCGATTAGATTTTCTTGGCGTGGTGATGAAATAAGTAATTTATATTTTAGTGAAAAACGTATTTATTTTACATAGTCACCCATAAAATTATTGCATATTATCGGGTGGTGTTTTAGTGCCTTTAACCAGTCTCTATGGTGTTGTTCAAGAAGCGCACCAACATATTCGTCCATTTTCGTCTGCCGCCGCAATCCCTTCTTGAGTCAAGACGTTTTTGCGGCACCTTTGTTGTCCAGTCAAGAATCTTAACTGGACGACAAAGGTTGCTCCCAACGAACAAATTTTGAGGTTTAGGAAAGATGAAAGATCGAAGCTGCCTGGTCTGGTTTATAGCGTGAATGCTTCAGCTCTTTCAAGTGAAAACCGCTCACTTTTAAGTTACGCATTTATGGGCTGGTGAATTGTCCATATATTTTTTTTTCAGTAAACAAAGTCTAACTTTTGTATCAAGTTAATTAGAAAGTTAAAATTGGGCTCCCCAGCTACTGTTTGACCCATTTCAAAGTACTTGAATGACAAGATTCTTTTGAATCCCCTAAAACCGATGCCGAGACTATAAACATTGTTGACTTTGCCTTCTTTGAATCCAAGAAACAGACCTATAGGCTGTGCATTGCATGGACTGTTGTTTCAATTCAAATATGTGACTGTGAATCCATGTTTCCTCCACAGCCACATGTTGACGCAGAAAACAACTGTTGTTCTTCATAAAACGTGTCAGGCACAACAGGAAAAGCGTCACCCTATCGCATTTTTGGTCAACAGTAAGCACACGATGGCACGCATATTGGACAAAACTTTTCCGTGCGCAATTCTTTCTGCAAATTGTACTCGATATATTTTCTTGGCATTTGGATAGAATTAGCAATTTTCGGAATCTTCGTACATTGAAATTCCGAAGTAATTTCTCATTACTTTAATAAGTAACTCAAAATTCAAAATTTTAATCAAAACTAATTTTTAATTCCAAATCAGTATTTCGAAAATTTGAATTACCAGCAATAGCATTAGTCCTACAGGTCTTCTAGCACTCAAGGAAGCAATTTTTGGAAAATATAGCATAGGCTACCGAATGTCCAAGGCCAAGATATCATATGTATGATATCTCGATGTTTTCAATGATGTTACCCATTATCCAATTTCCTATCCTTGGCTTAGAGGCTAGATGTAATTCTAATGGCTAAATGCAAAACCGGTTTACCATAAGCTAACATAGTGGTGCCCAAAACCTGAGAAATACGTCATGTTTAGTCCACAAAGGCTAGAAGTAAATCAGGATATACGTGCCAAACTTCCTGAAAACAGTAACAACCTTCAAACCCCATCCCTATAAATCTAGTTACAGCCTGCATATTATAGGCCTACCCCTTCTAACTACAATTGCTCAAAACCTAGTTTCCACAGTTGGGAACTTGTTTTGAATCTGAGAGCCTCATATGTTATAGTTCAAACTTCGAGAATTTTTTGTTTACGCAAAGAGGCAGCTCTCTCCGGAATTCACACGCACATACACACACACATATATATAATATATATATATATATATATATATATATATATATATATATATATATATATATATATATATATATATATATATATATATATATATATATATATATATATGTATACATATATATATATATATATATATATATAAATATAAACAATATGTGAATATCGAAGATATTGGGAAGAGATGGTAAGTCGAGTGAGGTATAGATTTGTGGTTTTTGCTAAAAACTTATGATCCCCTAAGACTCTCTTAGTATGCACATTTTCAGGATAAACTAACAACAAACTTTGTTTCTTACTCCATTTTTAGTTACAGGTAGTTTGAGAAAGTTGGTTGCATGAGAAAGTTGGTTGTATGTCTTCTACCCAGATCTAAGTTGTGTCCATCTTCGTACCGTGCTTTTTTTCTTTTAGTAGTCACATCTTTCTTTAACAATCGTTTGTTTACGGAAAAAAAAGTCCATGCACAATTAAATTCTGAAATATAACGAGTTAACAGTATATTGTTTTAAAGTTCATATATAGTCTTGTTAAAGTTTTGACATATTAATTAAGTATAATTTTTCAGGTGATAGAAAAGATGCGTTTGAACAAGGTGACTCAAAGAAAGTATCCGGTGAATATACAGTAGAACAGCCCGATGGATGTAAAAGACATGTTGTTTACACAGCAGATGAAAACGGATACCATCCAATTATTACCTATTCTGGTCTCTGTATTAATAGTAGACCAAAGGTTTCTGATGAGTATATAGAAACCCAAAGAAACCATTTAGAAAAAGCAAAAGCAGATATGGTACAGGCTACTGCTCTTTATGAAGCTGAAGTCATGAAGCAGAAAAAGATAGCGGCAGAACATGAAAAAATTCGGGCAGCAAAAATAGCTGAAGTAAACAAGCAACAATATAATAAAATGGACTACCAATATAAACACCTTCAGCAACCAAATATAAATTTAAAACCTAGAAATTACGAAAACGATGATTCAGTATTATGGAGCAGGTATTACGAGAAAAATTATGGATCGACAATAAGACATCCAACGACTGAGACAAGGAAAACCAAAACTGGATCAGAAAGAGTGCCCAAGCCAGATGAAACTGCTTTTCCATCAACTAAGCCTATCGGCAAAGGCACTGGTGCTGTAAAAAATGAAAAAATAAATTATCAGGCACCAGAAATTGGCAACTCTAGGCCACATTTCATAAATTCTAAAACAGAAAGTGACATTAAAGTTTTAGCAGGCAATAAACTAGACAGGAATACATTAGCTTATACCTTTGCTCCGAAGACTGGTGATGCATCTACTTTTACAATATCAAGGAAATACAAGGCTGAACAACCTTCACATATACAATCGGACTCAGAAACTCCTAAAGTAAAACAGGATACGAATGTCACATCTCTTTACGATACTAAACTTGAAAGCTTGCACACTTCAACTGAACAAACATACAATGAAGAGGCAGTATTAAAACCTACTTTGAGTCCAGAGAGTAGGCAAACATTCTACTCAGGACTTATAGAAGAAATTCAGACATTCGAGAGTCCAGTACTATTGGAGAATGATGTTAGTGAGCGCAATCACTTAGTTAATAAGCCTCGTTATAGTGATGAAGTAAATTCGAACAAACAGCTTGAAACATTTACTAAACCTACAATATTACAAGATGATGCAGTAGAAGGTGCTTCACGAGACAGCACTGCCTTGGGAGGGACTGCGTCTGGGCACGATACAGCAAAATCTAACGACATGACTAATAACAATGTGACTGATGCTGGTGTTTTTGACGCATCAGGACTGGGTGAAATATTTTCTGATAGTACGACCGATATCCAAGAAATTCGATTAAACACTGAGGCTGAAAAAAAATATTCTCAGGACCATATTGAAGAAGAATCAGTTTCTAGAGACGGAGAAACACAGTTACATGCAACATTTATAAATCATCATACCGAAACGTCAGCTCCTGCCACTACCGAGACTCATACTTACACAGCTATGGCACCGATTGACTCTGTAGAAAATCTTTATGGAATAAAAGATCATAAAGTGACTTCATTACAAACCCCTGCTCTCTATGCTAAACCTTATTCTTCTGATGCCACTTCAGTCCAAAAAGAAGAAAAATCCTCAACCAAGATCCTAACTGGACGGAACAACATAGAAAATAACTACTATACAATAGTTGATGTTACTAAGAAACCTGAACCACTATTTACCTCGACTACCCCGATATTAAACGAGGCTCTAACGAATGATTACAATAGAGATAAATCATACCTAACTGAATTTTATAATAAAGAATACGTCTTTGATAAAAGCATTCAAGAGGAAACAGTTAATATCATAAATCCAGATGAATACCGAGATGGCACCAAAGTGAAACCATCACACACTGAGACAAACAACACCACTACATCATATACAGAAATAAATGCAGGGGCTGAAAATCTTTCTAGGGTTTCGGAGCCTATTGAACCTTTGAAGTTTCATCTGCCAACTTCCAAAGAAACTGAAGCAACAACAGAGTTTTCAATAAAGCCAACCGAAGTACCCGTTACAATATTTAACATTTTGAGCCAACATAATAAGGATGGTATTAACCATGAAAATAAAGAGCCTCTCGGAGAGAAAGAAGCAGCAAAAGTGGAAGGAGATAAAAAAGAAGTGTCAATAGATTCAGCGTATTATGAGGGAATAGGTATGCCTTTAAAAACCCACACTGAGTTATATGACGCGTTAGGAAACATTAACAATGCTCCAGATTTTAGAGAGGCTTCTGTGGTTCAGCAGAAGACAATACAAGAAGACAAAGAAATAACAGAGTGTCCATCAATTATAAAACCACCAGAAATGTTTGCAGCTATACACAATATATCAGATAATTATGAGCCTATGAGCAACCATGAAAATATTAATCCTACACCAATAACGGTAGCAACACTACAGCCAACGGACGAAAAAGAAACACATAGACCTTCATATTATCATGAGCAAACGATCAAACCAACTAAAACAGACGAAAATGCTACCACAAGCCCAGTCTTAAAAAGATCTAATGAGTATGGAAAGAGAATAAGGATGAAAAAAACAGATAAACTTAAGTCACCATCTGACTCGTCCTCTCACTTAAACAAAGATACGACTGGAAACATTCTACTTGATGTTACAAAAATTAAACCGTTAAACAAAGCTGGGAGAAAAATAAGAATAAAAAATCCTGAACAGCAAGTGGAAGTGCGAGTTACAAATCCACCGAGGACGGAACCAAATAAACAAAACAAAATGAAACCTGAACAATTAAAAAAACACGAAATCAATTACAAACATTCGCCAAAAGCACGGAAGAAACTTTCAAAAGAATTACTCTTAAACACACCTATAGAAACGGCATCCTCTTTTTCTTATGCATATGACGAGGAAACAAATACTGAGGATCCTAATTCAACTACACATCAAAACAAAAAAGGGGTGATAACTCCCCCTGCATTGGAAGATGTTCAGAAGTCAGTATATCATGAACATAACCCCCCTTCGATATCCCAACATGATGAAATAGTTATTTACTTTATGGATCGCAAAAATCAAATGAAAATCCTATCGCCGAAGAACGAAGAAGTGCCGATGACTTCTTCCACCTTAGGAGATACCCATAAAGAATTATTAGCTACCATGCCCATGACGGTGAGTAGTCCCCCTACCTACACATATGACAAAGAGGTAGATTCCGAGAAATACAACGTAATTGAACCAAAAAAACAAGAAGTAAAAATGGCTGCTCCTGTCATGGGACATGTTCAAAAAGAACCCTATTATGAAGGTAATTCTTCATATTTGCTCCATCCTGAAGAAATGGTTGTTTATTTCGTAAGCCACCAAGAACCAAAGAATATTGAATTCGATAAACCAAAATCCTATCAAAGGTCTGAAGGAAATATTGAAAAATCCTTTGTCGAGCATGCAAAAGAGCTATCGCAGCAAACAATTCTACTGCAAAGCAGAGTAGCGGAGGAAATTCCTAAGCATATGGGACAAAAAGCCGAAGCAGAAAAGAAAATTAAACAAGTTCAGCATGAAGCTGATCAGACGCATGAACTGCAAAACAACGGTCGAAACTCTTTACCATTGCTAATAAAACCAATCAGAATCAAGCCAAAAGAGCGCCAAAGACAGACACTGCCAGAAATACATCTAACACCTGAAGAAAAACACAAATCGCCAGAATACCAAGAAATATTCATAGATCATTCACAAATGAGTGATATGGAGCTTATGAAAGAATCCTCCAGGTCAAAATCACTGTCACAGAATATTCGTCCACAAAACAATGTTAATCGTTAGCTTAATTAGCTTGCCTTATTTTTATATTTTTGATACATTTTCATTAAAACATACAAAATATAACTAGCCACCCGTCTCCCATCGACCGACAACACATGTAGCCTTACACTTTATAAAACCGTTCATAGTAATGAACGGTAGATACACAGCAACGGTTAGCTAATCCTGAAATAATGGAAATTTGTAACCAATATATTGAGTAGAACGGTCATAGATGAGTGTTTATTTAGTGCTTTTCTCAAGTAAAGACAACGATCATACCCCAACAAGCTGCTTTTCTGGTCGTTTTATGTAACAAAAAGCAATTTTACTCCGATTTTAATCAAAATCCCATCAACTGAAGTTTCTGAAAACTAGATTAGAAATTGCTTTTAAATTAGCCGAAAGGGATGGGATATACCAACCAGTTTCTAATGTCATATGTCCGAAGGGTGGCGCATTCTACCATAAACATGATAGTCACTATATAAAGAACTATTATAGTTTTAGACGCTTAATTAAAATTCTTTTGCCTCAGTTGATTCATTGCATACTCAAAGAATGTGCATCACAGGAAAGATACAAGCTTTGAAGGTGGAGGAGGGATGAAGATAGTAACACTTGGGGAGGGTTGCTTGAAGCCTTAAAACGTACATTTTAGAACAAGATTGCAAGCTTGTCTGTGATCAAAATGTGGCAATTGACTCGTTTCAATAATTATCATTCCAGACTTTTTGCTCAATAATGTTTTGGCCCTGTTCGGGCTAAAAATGTTTTCCGAATCAAAATGCTAGAATGTTGTAATTTCTTATGGCGTGATCACTTGAAACTTAAAAATAACACTGTTAATCTAATCTAAGTGTACAAGGCTATTGATGACCATATGCATGACCAGTCTTTTCTGGAAGAAAAGTGAGAAATCTCGGCTTTATTTCGCTGCATAATTTCCATCAAAACCGTACTCCTTTTAGGAGAGTTAAATTCCTTTTTGTAAGATTATACAAATTTTCCTAGTCTATTAGCTTTTTGTGAGAAACTTTAAAATGAGTACATTTTACGCGTTTAGAATCAGAGTAAACAATATATTTTGTTGTTGTATATATTTTAGTCAAAATTGACTTTTTTAGGGTTTGGGTTTTCAAACAGTTCGTGGTAACGAACTGTAAGTAAGGAGCGACCCTGCTCAATAGTAACCAAGACTGTAAAAATCGAAATTTTAATATCAATAAATACATCAAAGAAATTAGTTTATTATGCTGATTCCAAATATATAAGGTTCGTCAAGTTTAAAGTTATCCATCAAAAGTTGCGGGCCTGAGAAAATTCGCCTGATTTTTTAAATGGGAGAGGGGAACACCCCCTAGAATTCAAGGAATTCTGATGAAAATTTTACCATCAAATTCAGCGTACCAGAGAACCCTACTGTAGAAGTTTCAAGCTCCTCTATACAGAAGTGTGGAATTTTGCTATTTTTGCCAGAAGACAGATCACGGATGCGTGTTTATCTATTTTTTTTTTCCAGGGGTGATCATGTCAAAACAATGATCCTAGATGATCCGAAGATGGTGCAATCGAACGGAAATTTAAAGTTGTAATGCCCTTTTTAAGTGACAAAAAATATTGCAGGGCAACTGGTCCCCTCTCCCACGCCCATTTATTTCTCAGTTATCTGATCAAAATGTTGAGATGGCCATTTTTTTCAGTTTAGTTGACAGATCAAATAACTGTTTTTAGAGGTAAAATGACCCCCACAGTCCGTGGTGAGAGGCCTGTAAGTTATGAATCTTGCCCATTGTTTACGTATAGTATTTGTTATTGGGAAGTATATAGACCTTTTTGTGAGGGGGGGGGGGGGGGTGCTTGAAGTGGATTTCCACTGGAAGAATCTTCCTTGGGGAGGGAAACTTCCGGAGTGGGAGCGAATCTCCCAGGGAAAATTTCAAACTGGGGGGATTTGACAGAAATTCTATGCGAAATTCTTTCTAATTGTCTTACATTCTCTTTGTCAACTCACTTTGGCATGTGAAGATGTTCTGGAGGAAATGTCCGGGGTTTTTTTCCGTGTATTTTGATTTCCAGAATAAAAGTCTACGGAAGGGGGCCAGGATAGAACTGTCTAAAGGGAACTTGATGGGGGGGGGGGGTTACTTTGCTTTGGATGAAATTTTCACGGAGGAGTTTCCCGTAAGGGGGGTATATTCTATGGAGGGTGAGCCAGATTTACCTGCGTTATTTGAAAAACCAACAGAAATTAAATAAAAACACCAAATTAAATAAAAACACCATTTTTTTTTAACTGGAAGTAAGGAGAAACATTAAAACTCAAGGCGAACAAAAATTTTTCTTTATATGAAGGATTGCCCCCTCCTCAATACCTTGCTCTTTACGCTAAAGTTTGACTGTTTGTACCAATTTTTTAAGAACGCCTACTGAAACACAGGGGCCGTTTAATTAGAATAAGAAGCTTTTTTACTAACAGCTTTAGCGTAAAGAGCAAGGTATTGAGCAGGGGGCAACCCTTCATATACGGAATAGTTTCTGTTCGTTTTGAAGTTTAATGTTGCTCTTTACTTCCAGTTATAGGAACTTGTTTTTTTTTATTTAGTTATTGACAAGGGTGAATTTTTACCTAGAGTCTATTACTATGACATGTTCGATCCGAGGCTCACTTAAATGTGAGGCAGTCAGCCCTTCATCCCGCCCTCTTTTTCAAATCAAATTTTAGTATTCGTATAGCAATACTTGGAGAATAATAATCATACCTAAAAAGTGCACCCCTTCAAATATTTATGAGGAGAGGGGGTAATCCTAGAGGTTTCTTTCTCTTCTAAGCTGGTAAAGCTGTACCTTGGTCTTCTATAGACGGCTTAAAAGTCTACAGACCATTTGAGCCACGCCACCGCAGCGAGCCAGTCTTCTGATAGCGTACTCTTCTGACAGTACTAATCCGTACCTGATTCGTATTCCTTATTTGGTGAGCCGGTATGCAGGCGGTATCCGGTATGCACACACTCAGTTAATACTTTAATACTCGGCATAATACCATGTTCACTTCCCACACAACTCTCAACGTACTTAGGATTTCAATTGCTAAGGGTTCGCAGCTCACAATTAATGTGCTTTGATTTTTGGTGAAGATTTTTTCAATATGTTTAATATCTGTTTTCTCACCCGCGTATTTTTCCTTGGAAATCAATCTTAAGGTATCAAATTTCGTTATTGTGTCATGGATGGTAAAAGACCATCATTGTACATACAAAAAGTCGTTAATAACATAAAAAAAAAAAAAAAAAATTAATTTTAAGTTTTCACACCCTCCTGCAAAACTTATGTTGTGTAACTTAACGCCTTTTGAGCACCCATTTTCAACACGATTTTATGAAAATTCATAACAAGCATCTGGGTCCCGAATAGATGTAAATTGGAAAACAAATTAGAATATCCATCATAAAGTGATTACTTTGAACTAAGGTATTCAATAGGCTTTATTTCTTTTTTAGTTTTGTCTTCTCAATGAATTAGACTGTTGCTTTGACGACTCAAGTCATCCATCAATTTAAACATTCGCTTCAGTAACTTACTTGCTATTTTCACTACAATTCTACCCAACAAGTAATTTTTTTCATTGTCACCTAGAGACTTTTATTCTCTTGATCTATGGGGCATACGAGACGAGGGACCCAAATACAATAAGTACCCTGTCGTCCACAGATGCGTTTTATGTAGACGTAATTGATATATTGAAGCTTGTTAGAACCGAAAGCACGCAAGGAATTCATACCTCATTTCATTATTTTTCCTTATATATTGATAATCTTTCACAACCGCCATCGATTAAATAAAATTACTGGTAAGATTTCTAATGAAAAATAGGACGACAGATATTATAAATGAACTTCAATTTTTAAGCAACAGGGTACAGGTCCTGAATAAGCTTAAAAGCCCTAAATGTATTTTCAGTTTTTATGCTATCCCATAAAAATGATGTTGCGCAACATAACGCCTTTTGAGCAACCATAGTCAACATGATTTTCTGAAAATTTAATGCGATATCATATCAATTTATAACATCTGGTTCTCGAACTAATATAGGTTTGAGAAAAGAAATAGAAAATCCGTCGCGAAATACATATTTTGAGGAAAAAATTAATAACTTTCATTTCTTTTTGTTTTGCCTTCTCATCGTCTTACATTGTTACTGTGACGACTCAAGTCAACCAGCAACTTAACTGTTCGCTTCAGTAGCCTATGTGATACTTTGATTACAATTCTACCCATGAAGTTCCAATATTTGCTTCAATAAATCGTTTAGGGATTTTTATTCCCGGAAGCAAACTGCACATTCGGGAAATGAATAAAAGGATCCTCCAATACTGATTAGCATGATAGATTTTTTGCGACGTAAGAAAAACTATAAATTATTACAGTAATACGAAGAACTTCATATCAATTTCGGCTGTCAAAAAAGAAAGAAGAGTCTTGTATTGTTTCCAGATTGAAATTTGACGAAAAAAAGCTTAATTTTACCAAAAAAGAAAAAACGAAATACATAATGCAACATGATAAGACAGCTGTATCTTAAAAAACAATTTTTTTTATTGTTGCTGACTGCTATTGTTGGGGCTTAAAAATATATTAAGTAACATAGATGACATGGTTGCATGGTAATACTTACTAAAATCGATAAGCTAGAAAAACGGAAGTTAATGTTATAGACGGAAGACAAGTGGCGACAGAGCTCTGTTGATTTACAATTTCGATTCCTTTATGAGCCAATATGTAAACTTATGGAAATTACATATGTTCTTTTGCAAGAAAGTATCCACTTTGCAAGTTGCATTATTTTAATTTGGGTTAAAACTTCCCAGTGCCCCACCCTCTTTATATACTGTATACCAATACTTTATATAAAAGAAGGTACTATCATGTCATCAATTGTTTTTTGGGTTTCCATGGGTACAAGAAACAGCAAGCTGCTATTCCAGCTTTAAATGCCACTGGGCTCCAAAATTAGCAAGCTGTCACATCAATTTTATATCCCAAAACGCATCAGAAAGGGTAACAAAGTCCTAATTTTGGTGAAAATCAAATCAGTTCAACACCGATTTATTTAAAGAATTTTTCATTATGTAAAAATATTAAATAGCAATATTCAATTCCGATATACTTTCGACTTTTCTCGACTCAGTATACGAGGCACAAACCACAGAAAGAGAACGTGTAACTATGAAAACTAAATTGAAGTTAGTTAGTTTTATTGGTAAGGAATTTAGTGATGAACCTGTCCACAAGAAATATAGAAAACTTATCCTGTGTACCATAAGCTTAGCAATAAAACCTGTTAAAAATTAAATTAACTCTAGAAACTGTTGTGCATTGGACACACAAGGATATGAAGAATCCGCTTACCTATTCTATTAAAAAGGACAAAAAGTATGCTTGAAACAGCAGTTCAATTCATAAAAGGAGATTTAATTCACACTTACGTCAAATTCATCTGTCCATAAAGAACTGTTCGTCTGTTCACAAATGTTACTTTTTGTCCCGCTTGTAAAACTTAGGTCTTGGGACATACTCCCTTTCTGTGCATAGTACTTATGGCCTTTATCCTTTATTCCAAAGAAATCCTAAGCATTTAAAAGCGATGGTAAGTATATTCATTTTAGAGACATTGTACAATGTTAGAAAGCGTCAGAAAGAGCTCTGTGGAAAAGATTTTTGAAACATGTGGTAGTTCCCAGTTTTTTTTCCGAAAAACAGTCCTCATTACACCCAAAAGGTCAGATTTAAAACTAGCCGAAGAGACATTGAGCCCTAGATACATTATAAAATTCTCTCAACGACAGTGATTCACCTTTAAAACAAAATTCTGTGCAAAATTTGCGCTTGTCTTGTTGTCGATTTAAGGAGCTCTCGCTTACGTTTTTTGGCATATTAGCAACGACGTATCGTCATCAAAATGTTCAAAGCTTCACCCACGAAACTTTGACCCTACGATTAACCCTATTCGGTTCATATGCAAATTTAGCACTCAGAAAAGGATCCCAAAAGAATAGTGAGGAATCGGTAATTAGTCGGTAAATTGGTGAGTAATCGTCATTGGCCAGAACGATTGAGCCAGTCATTTTTTCTTGGACACGTCTTTCTCCCTGCATATCATTACTAGCAAAAATGAAACTATGCATCCTCATACAAACTGTTAAAGTTTCACCCACGAAATTTTGACCCTCCAGTTAACCCTCTTCGGTTCACATGGCACTTTAGCACTGAGAAAAGAATTCCAAAAGAATAGTGAGGTATCGGTAATGACTCGATAAATTGGTGAGGAATCGCCATTGGCCAGAACGATTGAGCCAACTATTTTTTTTCTTGTGCACATTTTTCCCCTACATATCTTTACCAGCAAAAATGAAACAATGTATCGTCATCAAAACTGTCAAAGCTTCACCTACTAATTTCATCCTCCGGTTAACCCCATTCGGTTCACATGCCAATTTGGCACTGAGAAAAAGATCCCAAATAAATAGTTAGGAATTTTTAATTAGTTGACAAATTGGTGAGTAATCGGCTTTGGTCAAAAAGATTGAACCAACCATTTTTTTTCCGTACATATCTAGCAGCATAAATGAAAGAAGACGTAATAGTATCATCTTGTTTACTTTACTCTTTTTATTTACAATAATTACTACTACATAACTGTAAAACATATTGTTTTCAAATCAATATGACAAGGAGGGCGGGGGGGGGGAGGAGGTGCCGTATAGCCCAATATAGGAAAAGAAATAACTGTAAGAAAAGTTTGATAGCCAAACCTCAAGCATATTGAACAAAACAAATATTAAAATTTACCTGTGAATATAAATAAATATGTCCATTGTATGTAACGTTTGGTAAAGTTATGGCTGAAGTTCTCTCGGTGAGTAATTCATACCTAATTAGACGACCTTCATCTGCTTGATGGTAATAAAAGGATCCATTGAAAATGGTGTGCAAATGACCCTGCAAAATATGTATCTTTTCAATAACCCCGCTTAAAATCCCTTGTTCTAAAGATTGTTGTTGCAATCGGCATTTCAAACGTTTCGTGGTAACGAACTGTAAGTAAGGAGCAACCGGCTCAATAGTAACAGAAACTCTAAAAAACTAAATTTTGATATCAATAAATACATTAAAAGAATCCGATTTTTATGCTGATTTCAAATATATAAGTTTCATCAAGTTTAGTCCCATCCATCAAAAGTAACACGCCTGAGAAAATGTGCCTGATTTTCGAAAAAAGGGAAAACGCCCCCTAAAAGTCATAGAACCTTAATGAAAATCACACCATCAGATTCAGCGTATCAGAGAATCCTACTGTAGAGGATTCAAGCTTCTATCTGAAAAAATGCGGAATTTTGTATTTTTGCAAGAAGAAAGATCACGGATGCGTGTTTGTTTGTTGTTTGTTTTTTTCCCTTGGGGTGATCGTATCGACCCAGTTGTCCTAGGATATCAAAGAAGGGCTCATTCGAAAAGAAATTAAAAGTTCTAGCGTCCATTTTAAGTGACCCGAAAAATTGGAGGGCAACTAGGCCCCCTCCCCTGCTCATATTTTTCCCAAAATCACCCGATCAAAATTTTGAGATAGCCATTTTGTTCAGCATGGTCGAAAAATATAATAACTATGTGCTTGAGGATGACTTAATCCCCCAGAGTCCCCAGTGGAGGGGTTGCAAGTTATGAACCTTGCCCATTGTTTACATATAGTATTGGATATTGGGAAGTATACAGACGTTTTCAAGAGGGATTTTTTCTGGTAGTGGGGGGGATGGGGGTTACGTGGGAGGATCTTTCCATTGAGGAAGTTTTCATGGGGGACGGGAGATTGCTATGAAGGGGGCGCCGGATTTCCCAGCATTATTTAAAAAAAAGATCAGAAATTAAACAAAAAAAAAAAGTTTTTCAACTGAAAGCAAGGAGCAACATCAAAAATTAAAATGAACAGAAATTATTACGTATATGATTGGGTTCGCCCCCCTAGTCAGTACCTCGCTCTTTACGCTAAAATTTTTGTTAATACTTTCATAAGAGCTATTTATTCTAATTAACGGTCTTTGAGTCGATTAAGGGGTAATTTTTCAAGAATTGGAACAAAATTCGAACTTTACCGTAAAAAGCGAATTATTGACTAGGGGCGATTCCCCTAATATACGTATTAAAAATATATGAATATAGAAGGTCTTTACGTAAGTTAATTCGCAAGTTACGTATATTTATTGCTAATAAAAACGTTCGTAAATAAAATTAAACAACTTTCCAGAACGCCTTTTAACCAAAAAAGCAAAATTAATATGCACATTTCGTTTTAATTATTCATGTACGGTGAGCCAAAATCGAAACCAGCATTAATTCAAAAACGTTCAAAATTAAATTAAAAAAAACAAGTTTTATTAACTGAAAGTAAGGAGCGACATTAAAACTTAAAACGAACAGATATTATTACGTATATGATTGGGCTCACCCCCTAGTCAGTACCTCGCTCTTTACGCTAAAGTTTTTTTTAATACTTTCATAAGAGCTATTTAGTCTAAATCTAATTTAGTCTAATTCTGATTAACGGCCTTTGTGAATAAGTGGTAATTTTTAAAGAATTGGAACAAAATTCGAACTTTACCGTAAAGAGCGAAGTATTGACTAGGGGCAAACCCCCTAATATACGTATTAAAAATATATGAATATAGAAGGTCGTTACGTAAGTTAATTCGTAAGTTACGTATATTTATTGCTAATAAAAACGTTCGTAAATAAGATTAAACAACTTTCGAGAACGCCATTTAACCAAAAAAGTAAAATTAATATGCAAATTTCGTTTTAATTATTCATGTACGGTGAGCCAAAATCAAAATCTGCATTAATTCAAAAACGTTCAAAAATTAAATAAAAGAACAAGTATTTTTAACTGAAAGTAAGGAGCGACACTAAAACATAAAACGAACAGAAATTATTCCGTATATGAAAGGGACTGTTCCCTAATCAACGCATCGTTCTTTACGCTACAGTTAGACTCTTTCTCACAGGTCTGTGTTTTAAAACAATTAAAAACTTTAGTGTAAAGAGCAAGGTGTTGAAGAGGGGACAGCCTCTTTCATACACGGAATAATTTCTGTTCGTTTTAAGTTTTAATGTCACTCCTTACTTTCAGTTAAAAAACTTGTTTTTTTTATTTAATCAGGGAAAAAGAAGATTAAGCTAGACTAACCCAATTTTCATCATTATTCTTGTTATTAAAGATATCTGGTAATAAACTTTTACGCAACACTGCCCTGTCCTGTGTAATTATTTCTGAAACTATAAGCAAAGAAAGGGGATGAAAGAATAAACCAGACTAACAATAGTTTAATTAAAACAAGCTATAATCTCTGATAATACGAATATTGAGGAAGAAAAATATAAATTCAGAAAATCATAGCATAAAAAGTTTGAGTTTATCTAGTCAATGGTGTCAATTCACGAAAATAGGGAGGGGGTGCGAATTTATTTTTGAAAATTAAGGGAGTGGGCAATTTTTTCTCAATTTTTCAATGAAAGTTCCAAAACAGGCCTTTTCAATAGAAACACACTCCCTTCCTCCAAAAAAAGAAGGATATCTGTCGAAATCTAGGGGGGTGGAATTGACCCCATTGTATATAAAGGTTAATATGGTCGAATAAACTTTGAAAATATTAATTTAAGCACTCAAAATGATTCCGGAGTTTATTTTTTTTTTTTTTAACTGAGTCTTATTTAATGATATTTTAACATTTTTTTTTTATTTTAAGAAAAATTCAGTGCAAGAACTTAGATTATAAGTTATATTTTAAAACGAACATATTATTTCGTATTGTTACAACTTCTTGTCAAAAGAAAATTTCGCTTCTGTCGACTTTGTGTATTTTTTTGGATTGGTATACTATTTGAACTGCCGTGAAATTTATGAAGTTTCCCGTATTCTAAAACAAATCTATAGTACGTACAAAAGAAAATCTACCAGCCTTCCAAAACTTGAATAAAGTTGAAGTTTGTCTTGGAGTTGAAGTTCCAATAAGATTTGGTTACTTAGACGAGTCTGATAAGAACTTGTCTGACTGAGAAATGGAATAATTATTATCTTTATGGATTTGCAAAAACTTAAATTTTTATTGAAAAAATTATCGTTGAATATTAAATTTCGTTTAATAAGCAAAAATAATCAGAAAATAATTAAGGAATCAAAATCGGAGGGCTGAAAAATATCCAGCATTAACTCGCCTTGACTTATACTTTTTTAACTCTTGTTTTCAGCATTATTTTCAAATTTATTCGGACAATACTCCTCTATTTGAAGTAAACCGCACGAAACTTTGTATTTTAAGATAAAGACACACAACTTGATTCTCTAACGTGAACAAGAAATAAAATAACTAAAATATCTTTATCTCTGGCCTCTGTTAATAGAGAATACAAGTCCATTTTCCTGTCATTTCTTCATGGAAAAAGATAGTTTCCTTGAGTCTTTCTGATAGTTCTGTCCCAGAAAATGGAAAAAGACTCTGGAAAATCGGGGTTAATGGAGCGCAAGGTCCAATTTTTTCGAGAAACTAAGCCCTGTAAAAACCAGATAAATTGTTATTACATAGAAAAGTTATGAGACTTAACAGCTTTTCGCTCCTCTAATAAAACTTTATGAAGGACAAGACTTTTTTGTCAGATCTACAAGTTTACATTCGAGATGAAATATACTATACGACGAAGTTTTTGCTGAAAACATTTAATCGAAGAAAAAGTTAAGCTAAAATTTATTGAGTACCGAAAGGTCAAATGAAGTAAGTAGCACATAAAGGATTTTCAAATAACTACTTTATAATTTTTGTTTTTGAAAAAAACACGTTTTACAAATGAACTAAAAAGGGAAAAATAAATTTTTCGGTTCTAAAGAATACTTTTGACATACATATTTCAAAGTTTTCGGAGTATTCTGAATGTTGTGAACTCGCTTACTCAAAATTATAAAATGTTCTAAGAAGTTAAATGTATTGCGCATTTTCAGTCAACTACATATTGATATCTAAATATTTACTATACAATCTAATTTTATGAATGCTACGGATGCCAAGTTCACAGTTCTTTATTTAAGTAAAATGCGCACCACGTTTAAATTTTTAGAAATTTTTCAAAGTTTGAGTAAAAGAGCTCACATGATACAAAATATTCAGACAACTTTGAAGCACGCATATCAAAAGTGTTCTTCAGAACCGAAGAATTTATTGTCCCCTTTTTAGTCCATTTGTAAAACGTGGTTAAAAAAATTATAAAGTATTTAGTAATAAAATAAATTTTTGTAACGGTTTCTATTTTTTTTAAACTGATCCACAAAATTACTATCAATATTTCAAGATATTTATTTTAGATGAAATCTTTTATTATCTAATTAACTTAGTGAACGATAATATTAACTTTTACACAATCAAATTTTAGACAAAATTTGTAAGCGCTAAAGATTGCAATTGTCATCACTTATATTGCACACATAATTGACTTCGGATGGTCTAACCATTTATCTAGCTGCTATCAAAACCGCTATCGCTGAAAAAGTTTTATATGACCCACAGACTCTTTGGAAATTCCGGCCTCGTACAACTGTGCATTCTGGTGATAGTCCCCAATGTTTACTAGTTTCAGAATGGGTTTCCTATTTTGAAAATCAGTTTAAAAAGCCAAATAGTAGAGTAGAAAGTGTTTTTGATGCACAGTTGTCCGAGCTTCTGGTTTCCAAACCCAGACCTAATAGAGTTAGGGTTGCACCGTCTGGTATTAAGACGATAGTGCATAAACCTATGAAAAAAAAGTTTTCCGCAGGAGTGGATATTAAATGTGCACAACACTTTCCGACCGAGAGTGATGTGTTATTCAGTTATTTGTCCTTAGCTTTTCAGATTATTTTTAGTGTTGGCATTGTTCCAACTTATATTTGCCTTGGTGACGTAACACCTTTCCTAAGAAATAGAAAACCGCATTCTTCTTGCTCGTCGTATAAACCCATCTGGGTTTCTAGTGTTTTTGCGAAGATTTTCGAGTTTTTGATCGTAGACTGGGTAAATGAGCATTGTACTATGCCCCCATTTCAGTTTTGGCTCCTGGAAAATTACTCTATTTTGATTTTGTTTCTATGTTTATGTTATGTGTTCATAGCTCGTTCTTTTTCTTTCTTTTTTTTCATTTATTTTCCTATTATTCCATCGCGTTTTGTCGTTTAACTGTATGACGGGAAATAAATATTTATTCATTCAATTTCTATTCGTTTTGTGTTTCATTTATTTATTGATAGTGATTTGTGGTAGTTTTACGCTTGGAAGATTATTTGACTTTATTTCTGCTTATTTTTGGCGTAATGGAGCTCTTCACTTTTCTCTGAAAAACTTGTTGTGCGGAAAAAGCTTTTTAAATTAATTATAAAAAAGAAACACTGTTGTTTACTGTTTAAGATTTGTAAGTAAAGCAATAAAAAAAACAACTATAAATCCATTTAGAATTTGAGACAGCTTTCTTGTGTAAAATAGTCTCAACAAATAAAGTTTCCAGGAATGGCATGAACCCAAAGCCCATGGAGAAAGGATCGTAAACTATGCAAGTGTCCCATTGGTTATACAGATTTCATAATGGAAATGAGACATGTTTGGTCTTGGGTATTCAATTCGCTCGAAACTTTCGGAATCAGTCTTTGGGCCAAGAATTTCTTAAGTTCTATAAGGAATGCATCCTCTACGACGAGGATGTGTCGTAGTGAGCGCAGATACGGACTGAAAAGCTTTTTAATTCTGATCTGTTGAAATTCGAGTGAGCTCTTCCGGAACGTTCGCCAGGCGAACATTCCCATTGTTCCCCAAAACTATACTCCAGAAGCGGTCGGTTTACCTGAGTAAATCAAAATATACTGTGCAAACCTTATTTTTCAAATTATTTACAATTCCTTGGGAATCGTTTAAGGGATCGAGTTGAAACTTTGAGGGAACATGGGATTGTAGGGGATTCAAGTGAAATTATGATTTTAATTCGAGAAGGGCGGGGGGAGGAGAGGTAAGTTGGAAGACTATGTACGTTTAAGTCGACCAAGCGACATGTCTAAAATATCTTGGGAACGGCTTGGGAGATGGAACTGAAACTTTCATGCACTGTTGAACGGAGGGGGTATGATTGGGCAAGGGAACTCAAATTAGGTTTAAGGGAAGTGGGATATGGCTAAACAATTTTTCCCTCCATTCCATCAATAAATAACGTTTTTGTAATATAATCTCCTGTGAGATTTATAATTTATGAACGTTTAAGTTGGGAAATAAAATAGAAAGACTGCCAGTCTGTCGAAAGGGCGTATCTACAATATCTTCAGGGCGGCTTAGGTTTTTCAGTTGAAATTTTTAGGGAATGTCAAGGAAAAGGCAAGTTTGTTACAGAACTTATGCAAGTGAATCATTTAAATTAAAAAATGTTTTAGTCAAATAAATTAGAAAGGTGAGAACGTTTTATCTGATTTTTTTCTGTTTTTCAATAAAAACACTTTTTTAAATGAAATAAAGCATGACAATAAATTATCAGAAGTTCCCCTGTAAAAGAAGAGAACCCACCCCCGACGCTAGAAAACAAGAGTCATGTGATTAAAAGTTAGTTTTATTTTTCGCAATGCCTCAAGAATTAAATGGCTTATTTATTAGTATATAATTTAAATATTTCAATTTGTAGTTCAAATGTTTTAAAAGGAAATCGATAAACAAGACACTTGCAATCATCAACTGGCTGTAGTTTTTACACTCTGAAAAGCTTTCAGTCAAGCCCTAGTTAAATTCTAGCTGGGTGTTAAGGGGTGATTAAGTCATTATTTACAGAATAATTGATGTTCTTTCATTGATCACATATGGAATTTATTTCCTACATTTTTGGATCAAATTTATTGCGTCTCAATTCTTCAATTTCAGTGCTCCTGCTGCTTAAACTTTTTTTATCAGCTGATTATATTGTGATTGTAAATTAACTCTTTTTTCGGGGGGGGGGGGGGTGTATAAAAGGAAGACTTATGGTTATTTATCAGACATCTTCATTGAAGGCTGAAGGAGTGATTACTTAGTATGGCACATTCTCTAGACGTTTAAAGGACTTACAATGGCAGGATCAAAATTATACGAAAATATATTTTTCTGGGGAGGGGGTTGGACTAGATCAATCACAGAGGGAATTATTTTCCTGTATTTTTTGGAACAATCTTGGGGTTTATTCTATGAATCATCTCCTTTCACTTTTTTCATCCCTCCAAGAAACAAAATTTCGACTCAATTTAATCGTATAAACAAATTCAGTGCCAAGATAAAATAAAAATAAAATATAAAATATATAAAATAAAAAAAAGGAGATAAAATAAAAAAAAAGGAGGAGTTCAAAGGAATTAGAAAAGGTCCGAAACTACGGCAATGTTTGAGGTTTAAGAGTTAATAATTATATAATGGTAATCAGTTACAATAACATAAACGACTGTCTGATAGCCAAGCATTTTTTAACAAAAGAAAATCTTAGTTCTAAAAACTTCCTATTTCTTAGTATTTTATAATGAGATTGTCATACCTTCATGGTAAAGGGCAAAGTGTAATTTCGAACTGGTGAATCTTGTCGAAAGGTCGTCTTGTTAATATATTCAAACAGGTGATTAGTATCATTCGCCCTTGTTGCCCAGTACCTGTTATTCATCACCTGGAACCTAGGATTTGGATCTCGCATCCAAGATCCATATAGGGAATCGGTATAATGAAGATGTACTGGCTTTCCAATCGCGGAGAGAACACAGTCTGAAAAAAAAGACATCCTATTTTACTAGCAAATCAATGTTGTTTTTCTCAAATTAAAGGTAGATGTCATTAGTTTACGATAAATAAGTCTTCTATTACATAACTTGATAAAGTGTTAGGCCACGGGAGGTAAAACCCCTTGCGGTAACTCCTGCTTCATTCCTATCAAAAGCTTCTGTTTTTTGCATATTTAAGTTATTACCTAACATTTACAAGTGATTTCAACCATGAAACAAACCAGAAACCGAAAAATAATTAAATTTTTTATCAATCATTTTTTTAAGGTCAAAATTTCGAAATGTATATGGCATTTTTTCAGAGATATTTCGTAAATGTGTTATTACACGGTGACTAAATCAACGCGTGCCAAGCTGAACTAATTTAG
Organism: Artemia sp. Qi Xiang Cuo; assembly: GCF_049724085.1. Lineage (NCBI taxonomy): Eukaryota > Metazoa > Arthropoda > Branchiopoda > Anostraca > Artemiidae > Artemia > Artemia sp. Qi Xiang Cuo. The sequence goes on along the minus strand of NC_142814.1, from coordinate 29,740,814 downwards.
ATTGGACTAAAGGTAAAGGTTAGGCTGAACTAACAGGTTGAATTAAATCAACCTGTGACTAAATCAACGACAAGAAATATTTGTTGTGCATTTATGAAGTAACATAACTGCTTTGTGTTTTTATATTCAGTGTTTGCGCAAGACAAGTAGTCTGATCTTACGTTACCAGCCTCTGGAAGGCAACACAAAATTCACCTCGCTAATAGTTTTTTCCTGTCCCACGCAAAATCTAATCGGATTTTTTAAGGCGATTTGAAACAGTGAACGGATCATTTTAATCCCTTCTGAAATTTCAACTCTTGAACTGAGAATCGAAAATGTTGAGATATCGTCGTTTATTTTGGTGTAGCTTCTTTTTAATAAAAATAGTTAAATTAATATATATTTTCTACTGGGAAACTCAATCAGTCAAAAAAAGAATCAAACTCTATGAAATTATGGCAAAAATGAAATTATCATCATGTTTCAAAGGGAGGGATGGGAGTAAAGTCACCCCTTACATAAATTCAAGGCTAAAGCTCATAATTCCTTCAATACTAACTTTTAACTATTTATATCAGCATGGGCATTGGCTTAAGTTCATAACAGCTTGACTTGCTAAAGATGTATTAACAAATTCTTAATAATTGACTTGTCAATATCCTTCATGAAAATTATTTGGAGGATTGAAGTCCTCGACGATAATCATTTTGAAATGGTCAAATTTATGAACAATTAAAAAAATACCAAGGGAAATAGCTTTTAATTCTTCTGATACTACGCCAATTAAAAAAAGAAAATTCCGGGGATAGTTTTGACGGCATTTTGGCAAATAAATAATCCCGGTAATTCTCTACTGTTATTGACTCTTCAGTTCCACAAGAGGAAACGAAAGATCATTGTAAAAAGACCTAAAAACAATAAAGTTCGTATAATATACTAAAGAGCAACACTGGTCCCATAATAAGACAAATTAGAAAAAGATTGCGAAGAAAAACACACAAAATGTGTCACAAGAAACCAACTGAGTTTAGATTATATAAAAAAAGAAAAAAGTAGTAGATATTATGTAAATTAAGATTTTCACCATGAAAAAAAACTTTCGGGGAAGTCAAATATATTTTATTCTTCACGTTAATTTGGAATACACATTTTTTTAAAGACTTCAGTTACCAAAGAGAAGTATTCTCCACAGGGAAGGGGAACTCCCACCATAAAAGGTGCAAAAGGTTCATCAATACACTATAACATACCATTTTAGTGGCAGTGATGGTCGTGACGCTTGGAATACCGGGATTTTTCAGAAACTTGGTGGCAGTTTAGCTCCCAGTAGGCCTATATATATTTTTTTTCAATCCAAAAGGTTTTTACTTTACAAGAGAATATTTTTTATTTTCAAAATGAAGCTTGTGCTTTGACACAGGAAATGATATACTATGCACTTGAAAACTTACCTTGAGTTCTATTTGGAAATCCAGAATAAGTTTCATTCCCTAAAGGCCTGATAGACATCTTACCGACGAGGTCGTACAGTCCAAGACCTGACTCCCTACATTTATCTGATAGAGTAGGACATGTCGGACACGATGGAGTTGGGGGACATATATCTTCGATATCAACAAGTTCTGGCGGTGGTTGACCATACAAAGTGGTATCTTTCCCTCCTGTGTAAGACGGTGGTGGAGTCTCAAGGTTTGGGTCGACAGCTAAAACATGTATTTTTTTTTGTTCAAAAGAAATGTTTGTCGAAGTAATGAAATTATAATGAAAATAAGCTTTGAAAATTATCTCTTTTCACTGATTTCCATACCTTTTGCTTATACCACTATTTTCATTTGAGTGGTCTATATACTACGACCCCCATGTTTATTTTGAAGCATTGTAATTTATTTTTGCTTCAGTCGATTTATGGAACCTAGCATATCAAAAATGCCCATTAAATCCTTAATTTTTTTGCCTAGTTTCAATTCAAGGCTTTATACATCAGCAGGATTTCTGTTTGAATAAATCAACAAATGACTCTGACAGAGTAATCCCTCAAGAATCCTTTTCCAAATGGAAAATTGGTTTTAAGCAAAGATATTTCATCAGTACCTTGTCCTAAAAGTTTCCCTGTTAAGTTATCACAGTGATCCGAGTGCCTACATGCTTGTCTTGTCGCCCTGACAAGCCAAGGTAAATAGAGATAAAAACTTTGTTAACTGTGTGCTAAATTTAGAAGCTATTTCAAATAAAATTCCAGACAAAACTGCACTATTTTATAAATGTCCGATCAAATAGCACAAGAAATTAGAGAAACATAAGCTATATCATGGTATTTGAATGGAATTACTGAAATGTTCAGGGCTAAGAGTTGCAACATTTTGAGATACATCATTTAGGCTTAGGAGAGGGAATATACCCGCAACAAAACTTATTTTCAGTAGATTAAGGACTTGAAGACTTTACTTTTACTACCTTAACTTTTGTCGTTAGTAATAAAGTTAAGAATTAAGTTTGTTTGTGGTCTACTGCTTTATCCTCTTTGCTGGTAAAATTTCCTATTAAACAATAAGTTTCCAATATTAAATGTAGTTTGAAAGTTATGAAGGGATAGGAGGAAAAATTTGAGTAGATACTATTTAGTAATTTTCATAAGTAGCATAAACAAATTTAAAATGAAATGGAATTACTACTGATGGAATGATGAATCAGACTTGGAAATCCGATGGATAGAACGTTTTTTGAGAATCTTAATCGGCAGGAGAATCGTGGAAACTTTCTGGGTTCTTAAGACGATATTCTATGTTTGACAAAAACTATATTTTATTTCAAATTGGACTGCATAATTCATATGTAAACATTGATTGAACTTTTGCGGAGGAGGATTGAATGTTTCTTACAGTATTCCTAATTCATTGTTTCCACGTTTTACTTAATTTACCGAGTCTACCTTTCGCCAAAATTTGAGATGCTTACTTTGAGTCCTTCCTCTGATCCGATTTGTTCCAAAATTTATATACAGCTTTGATTTACCAAACATTTTAATATTCTGATATATCTGAATCTCAAAAATACTTAAATATTTCTGTGAAAATTTTGAGAAATGCTTCTGACAATGTTGACAACGCTGAGGATATTATTTGAATCCCAGACTCAGACAATATCCTCAACTTCCGAGGAGTTTATTGCAGAAGAAGAGTTTCCGAAATGATGGTCAACAATTACAATCCTTCAATATTAAAATTATGGAATGTCAATATGGAACCAATGAGCAATTGCACGATATATTCCCAAATATATTTCGAAATCGGAGCCAACTATTGTAAATGAAAGTGCAGCAAAAGCCATTCGAAAGATTCGTCGAGAGGAAACAAACATTTCCCGAAAACTTTAATAAGTATTATTGTTCCAATAAAACCGGAACAACGATAGTGTGTCCTTAGATTTGAAGGTATTTAGGCTACGGGAGTATGTTCAAGTATTTTTGATAGATATGAAAAACACCCTCTTCATAATCCTGATTATGACAAAGTTATGAAAACTCAGAAAAGAGTATCGATACTCATAATGAATTGCAGCCAACTAGAAATAAACACATTACTGTTAGGAATAAGATCGTCAATTGGAGAATGGATCTTTTCAGGCACATGCAATCGACATTCTTGAACGTCCTACAGAATTTGTTGAAGCAGATGTAGACGATGAGTTCCAAGATATTGAAATCACCAAAGAACAATTTCAAGCAGCCCAAGCAGCTATGAATATGAAGCAAAAAGAACTGTTTGCTTCAGTTACACAAAGTACTCAGAAGCACTTGAATGGCAGTACCCGACGTATTCGATTATTTGTTCCGGGCGGAGCTGGCGTTGGAAAAACTTTTACATTCATTACTTTGAAAAATCAGTTCGACTGTTACTTTGTAAAAAAGCAGTGAAGGTTGGAGCTTTAACTGGTATAGCTGCAAGACTAGTTGGTGGATCTACATTGCATTATTTTCTAAAATTGCTTGTTCAAAAGGCTTGTTCGTATTCTCTGTGTAAAATCAGTTCATGAGGTTAACTCTGTCCTGTCACATGGAGCACAATATTAGTAATTTCTATTAGGATTCAAAATGGCCAATTTTGCCTCAATGTTTCACATACCTACGGTCAATAAATAATAATAATAAAGATCTCAAAACCTACCAGGTTAAAGAAAATAAGGGACAAGACTCAGTTATCCTACTTCACAAGAGTTTCTACTCAAAGACAATGTTTGCTAGAATGTGTTATGAAGCCAATCTCTCATCGCCATATTTTGGACTAGTTTTTTTTATCTATTTCAAATTTACATAGCTTGCTACATAGAACAAGGATCCGTGATGGGTTTTCACCCTCATAAACAAAGCTAAAACATCCGGCCCTGAAAAAAAGTAAAAATAAAAAGGGAGATTTGAAAAAAATAAAGCAAACAAAGGGTCTTCATTCAATACCTATTCAAAATTTGTAACATTTATGATTCTTTACATTACTTAACAAAAGTAAAAATCGTAGTAACTAGCTGTAGACTATAGAGAAGGACTTAATCGAAGGAAAATGTTGAGTTCTAGTGCATTTTTCTAATAATCTTTAGTGCTTATACTTAATAGTGAGCTTGGCTTTTGTATTATCAGTGGGATTTAACGGGTGGCAGGACACTCTACTACACTGAATTATTAGCTTGTTTTCGGTTTTAAACTTACTCTTTACAGAGGATCATCTTTAAAACCATTTTCCCAATCCTTAATCCGCTGCTTAAATAATTGTTATTAGCTCCAGTAGGGTCTTGTGACTCCGAAATAATAATTTGCAGGCATGAGAGGGCTCTTGCATGGAAAGTTTAGTGTCAATCTATCAAGGCCAACTACATCTCCAAATGAGAAACTCATTATTTTCCCTTTTATTTTTTATAACTGATGTCAATTTAATTGCCTGTGGAAGAATACAAAAACAAATCGAATCAAAAAGTTTCCCTACATGAAGAAAATTGTAACATGATGGGCTCTCGGACTATCTGTCTTGTTTTTTTTTTTCTACAATTAGCCATGTCTTGATGCATACTACTGCAAAATACTTGATTTTTAATTCAATATCAACAAGCGCGCACCTGAGAATTTATTTGAGGGCGGGCCAAAAATTGAATAAAAATGCAAACTCACCAAAAAGGATATTAAATTACTTTGACATTCCATAAAAATACAGGGCATATAACAGGGAATTGTAAGGTAGGAAGTTGTGGTATATGAAAATATAAGATAAGGAGTTACAGGCACTCAGCTCAATAAACGAATTGTACCGGTTCAGATATTTTGCAAGTTAAAGTGGGATATTGCATTAGAGCTTAAGTTTTTTATGATTACGTCAATATGTATGTTTTTAGATGCAAAATGAAGAAACAGCACACTAAATTATCATTGAACACAGTACATTAAATTATCCACAATTGTAGTATTCATTCAGACTTTGAACTGGAAGGTCACAAACAAGTTTTAACTTTGAGCTTAATGAGGTTGCACAAAAAGTTCAGCAAGTGATTGTGAAACAATTCAAATAGGATTTTGTTTCGAAGATATTAATTGGTGAAAAAACATATGCAATAAAGAGAGATTCACATGATTTATTGTTCATTTCTGTTTGTTCAGCTTGAAACATTACTAAGGACAGTTTGGCTGACTTTTGCTATCCAGTTGCTTTCAGGTGAACATCTAAAGCAAATTAAATATATAACGGAAACTAAGGATTATAAGTTGACGGAATTTAAATTATATTGTGAAAGTTATTGGAATTTATTTGAACTTGACATTTCACATTTGCAGAATTCCAGCTGTTAACATATTGATTGCGACTATGCGTTTGATGGATGAAGCCCTTGCTTGGGGTGCCTAGTGTTTATGACGAGGGGATTTACGATTTTCTAAGTGGCCCTTCGGATTGTTTTTTTCTATTTGAAATTTGGATTATTTGGAGCAGTTTTTTATGAAGAGGGGTGAAAGCCGTGCCCAAATTAACGCTGGCTTAGCAAATCACACGTAATGGACCCATGTGAATAAAAAAAATGGTCCTTAATGAGGTAAGCAGATAATTAAATTTAATTTTGTTGTCTGGAAATAATCATGGGACGTAAAAGAAAGGAACCTCGTAATATTGGTGATGATACAGAAAACACTCGGAGGGGAGAAGGGGAATATGATCTCAACGTTACTGCTAGTAGCACTGATTCTAAAAATAAATTCACGATTTCAACAGTTGCGGAGAGTCTAAATACTGTTATCAGTTTGGTAACAGAAAATGGAAAAAAGCTATATTCTTTAGAAAATAGGATTAAGGGAATTGAAGATAAAGTGGCAAATTTGGAGATATCACATGCAGGATTTGCAAGGCAGCTGACTGAAAATGACGAGCGAGTGAGGCAGCTTGAGCAAGTCAAAGAATCTCTAAAGAATAAGTAAAAAGTAATTTCTGATGATTGTATAGCTCAGAGTAAAGAGTAAAATAATTTGAGTATGAGATTGGCCAGGCTGGAGTTTGATAAACTGGAAAAGAATATTATTGTATGGAATGTCTCTTGTGAATCAGAAAAAAATGCGAAGGATATCTTCAAAAGTATTCTTACGGAAGGACTCGAAATGGCTCCAGTCCCACCATTCAAGGTAACCCAAGCGAGTGAGCAACAGAAATTTATTCGTGTTGAAGTATCTGATAAAAAATCGAAAATTGATATTTTGAAAAATGCCAAGAAATTAAAAGGTAAAGCAGTGTCGTCGTTCCGTGATATTTACCTCAGTAATGATGTCCCAGCTGAAGTTCGCGAAGCAAGAAATGATTTGTTGATTAAAAGGGTGAAATTACGCAAATTAGGAATAGATGCTTGGATCTCGAAAACTTTTCCGTCTGTTTTACTTTGCAATCGCCCCAACGGAACACGTGCTAAATATTCGCCAGACGATTTGATTCGTGAACTTGATTATGCACCGAATAATCAATCATTTCGTAACCAACATAGCGGTAATTAATGAAGCTTACGAGGAAAAATAATTGTTCGAATTTATGTTCCCATTGATTAACAGGTAGCAGGTGATTAGTTGGTGATAAAAATAAATTTTGGCGGGAAATTGAAGGAGTTCATGGTTTATGGTTCATACAGTTCATAGTTGATTGTTTGTAGCGTAAAAAAAGTAAATGTATGAGAAGGCACCCAATATGCAAGGTGTACCCTTTTGAGGCATTGTTGTGTTGTTGTTTTTTTTGTTTTTTTTTTAATATTTCTTTTTCTGCTGTTGTTATTTTTTTATCTCATTATTATTATTGGTGTTATTATTGTTATTGGGCAGCATGTAATAAATTTAAAATTAGATTGTATTGAAATGTGTCCCCTGTGGAGTCGTACTCAAGTTTGTCTATTTGGCTTTAATATTGGATGAAAGATCGGTGTCTCCTCCAGGACAAATTAACGCATTGGGGCTGGAAAACAAGAAGGTTAATCTTGTAAGTAGGTATAATGAAATTTTTGATGGAAGTGGTGGGCCTGGTGGTTATTATAGGTTGGAGTTTGAAGAATCTAAATATTTATTTGCAAATCAAATGCGGATGGCATGTAGTAATGTTTCTGATAGATTTAATGTGTTCCATTTGAATTGCCAAGGATTGAATTCAAGTTTAGATTTTATAAATTAAATTTCCAGTTTATCTATTTTTCAGGTAATTGGACTGACTGAAACTTGGTTAAATGATTATAATTCGGAACTTTTACATATTTCAGGTTATAATCTTTACACGAAAAATCGTCAACTTCGCCGACACGGGGGACTGGCAGCGTATATACGTTCTGATATACGGGCAAGTGTCCGAGAGGATATTTTAATATATAAAGAAATGGTTTTTGAGTCTTTTATTTTGCAGTTAGAGCTGTCTGGACGTTGTGGTTATGTTCTGATTGTATATAGGCCACCGTCAGGATCTCTTATTGAGTTTTATGAGTTACTTGAAAAACAATTGAAAAAGATCCCACATCGAAGTTCTATTTTTATAATGGAATATTTTGACATTGATCTATTGGATAATGGTTCACTTACGGACAGATTTTTAAACCCGATAATTTCAATTGGTTAATTACCTGCTTTTTGTATTATTACTCGTTTTACGAGGACGTCGTAAAAATTTCTGAATAACGTATTTTAAAATTATATGTCAGGTAGTCCGAGCGTTCTTAAAAGTGATACTTCTGATCATTTTGGTGTATTTGCAAGTTACTCGGTATGCGTTGATAATAAAAATTCCTCAAAGAAGAGCAGTCTCAAGCTGAGGATGTTACTCGATAAAGATGCACTTCTGAAATGTAGAAATGAGCTAGCCAATAAGGATTGGAATGGAGAGTTTTCAATCTCTGCGGATATTGACTCTAAGTTCAGAGTCTTTTACCAAATAATTAAGCAATCCCTGGAAAAATGCTCTAAGAATATTAACAACAATAGAAGAAAACCTTCAAAGCAGCCTTGGATTACTCCAAGTTTATTGAGATCGATAAATAAGAAGAATAATTTGTATGAGAAAAAGGTACATCATCCCTGCGATGTAAATGAGCTAATTTATAAGAGTTATCGTAATGCCCTAAACAGACTCCTGCGAAGAGCTAGACAAGATTATTATAAAATAGAACTTGAAAAAGCATCTGGAAATCCGTTGAAAACATGGAATGTGATAAAAAGCACTTTAGGACAATCATCTGGAGGAATCCCTCAGGAAATATTCCGTACAGATGGAACCAGCCTTAAAAATCCAGAGGAAATTTGTGAAGAATTTGCTAACCATTTTTCGACAGTTGGAAGGAGAGTGAAAGAGTCGATTATAATCAAACCAGGCGACCAGGCTTTTCAAAATTACCGTAATAAGAAGATGGAAAACTATTTAAATATACTCCCAGTTCAAGAATCTAAAGTTCGAAGCATTGTTTATGGTATGAAAGGTACCGCTTCTGGCTCTGATATTGTTTCAATTAGAGTAATAAAAACACTTTGGGATGTGATTGCTCAAACTTTTGTTTCAATAATTAATCAGTGTCTAAAAGAGGGAGTGTTTCCGAGTTGTTTTAAATCAGCGAGAGTAATACAAATACATAAAGGAGGGAATACTGGTGATGTTGAAAATTATAGACCAATTTCGATTTTACCCATTATGTCTAGGATACTAGAAAAATGCTTTTCAGTCAGAATTTATCAATATCTGGAAGACCAGAGAATATTTACTCCTACACAATTTGGATTCCGTCAAGATCGCACTACTGAGCAAGCAAACATATATTTGACTAGCATTATTAATATGGCACTGGATAATGGGTATAAAGTGGCAACTGTATTTTTAGATATTGTAAAGGCTTTTGATACGGTCAGTCATGATATTCTCTTAATGAAGTGTGAAATTTATGGGATTAGGGGTCCAGCTCTTTCGTTTTTACGTTCTTTTTTGTCTTGTAGAAAACAATATGTTCAAATTGGTAACATGGGTTCTCATGAAAATTGTATTGAGTGTGGAGTTCCACAGGGTTCGGTACTTGGACCCTTATTATTTTTAATTTTTGTGAATGATCTTCCACAGTCTGTTAGTAAACTGGAAACAAGAATGAGTGGGATTGTCAAAAAGAATAGTGCGGCTACAGTGCCTATGTCTGCTGATGATACTTCTTTAGTGGTGATCGCAAAGTGTACGATTGCTACTTGAAAGTGCACGAGAATCGGTAAATAAGGTTTAAAGATGGGTGAGAGTGAATCAGCTAAAGGTGAACCCCTCTAAGAGTAATTTTCTTATATTTTCGAGGACATCGAATTATTATCCATGAATACAGCATATAGCATATGAAGATGGTATGATTGCTTGTGTAAAGGCAGTAAAGTATCTTGGCATTATTATAGATGAGACTCTCAGTTTCCGATCCCATATTGAAACTTTATCCCGGATTCTATCACGTAATTTGGGGATGATTCGTAAACTTACATATATGTTTCCAATTAGTATACTTAGGCCTCTCTATTTGTCATTAATCCATCCCTGTATTGTGTATTGTTCTTCTGTATACATTGGTACATTTTCTTCAATTGTTAGTCCTGTGCGAATTATCTAAAACAAGTCTATTAGATTATTACCAAGAAAATCAGAAAGAAAATCGGTTCGAGAAGTCTATAGGGATTTTAGGATACTGCCAGCGGCGGGTCTTCATCATTTTTATATATTAGTATTTATGTATAGATACAATATAAAGCAGCTGCCGGAGTGCTTTAATGGTTGGTTGTACAGCCGATGGAATATACATAACCAAAATACTAGGGGTAAAAATGATTATTATACTCCACCTATAGTGTCTGCCAGGTCCACGTTTTCTTTTGTTATAAAGGGTATAAATTTATGGAATAATTTGGATAATGATATGAAGAAACTTGAAAATTTTAGTGGTTTTAAAGCAAAACTGAAAGAAGAATTATTAAGTAAGTATGAATTCTAGTTTTGTTCGTTTTGGAGGTGACTTGATTTGATTTAATTTAAATTAAGTTGTAATTGTTTGTTGGTTTGTGAGTGCGACCCCACAACATGAATATGGTATGTAGTTGCTGTCCCTGTACTATTATTATTATTCTTTATTTTTTTTTCTTTCTTTTCTTTTCTCTCTTTTTATCTTTCTTTCTCATTATAGTGTATTTAAATGATGTTATATGTATGTATTTTTTTTTTTTACCTGTTTCACCCTACGTCAACCGTTTGGTTTTGGGTGAATCATATTGATTTTTGTATTTAAACTTTTGTTAATTAAATATATCACTATCAAAATTGCACAGTACATTAATACTAAATATTACATGTTACATACTACATATTATATACACATACTACACATACTACATACTACATGTTACATACTACATATTACATTATACTACGGTACATTAAATTATCCAAGAATCGCAGTTGGGACTATGCTGCAAGATCATATCTGGCTTCACTGGATTCAGAAAAATATTTGACAATATCCTTCTCATTTACAGCTCAGTTTATTTAATAGGACAGAGTGAGTTAACGAAAATTTTTATTATGGAGACAATCCATCTTTAAAATCTAATCAAGCACAATATTTTCATCGTCTTTTAGATGCTTTCATTACTGAATCAATGGGAACATTTGTACTATAGGGACCTACTATCTGACAAAGCTAATCAAAGGCAATATTTTCCCCATAATTCAGACGCTCTAATTAAATTATTTTTATAGATAGCTGACAGCTAAGTTGAGAACCACCAATGCTTCTCAATGATCTAAAAGAAAAAAGGGAAAAAACCTAAGAATTACGAGCAGCCTAGCTATTCAGATAGCGAAGATATACACACTGAAGCGAAGACCTTCACTGTTCAACACTGAACCAAGCATTTCTTAAGATTTATCTTAACGTTTCGAACTACGTTCAGTTATGAAGATGATTCCAAAACTCAATAAAATAAATAACACAATAGAAGAGATGAAGTTTCTCAGTATAAACTGCTCTTTATTGTGAAATTTTTAGTAAGAACAAGGAATCAAATACGTCAACAGAGGGTGAAGGTGGTCATTACTCATTACTACAAATTCATTAAAAAAAAAAAATTACCGAAAAAGAAGTTTATCAAAAAAAAAGTAAAGCACCATATTAAGCCACATGACGGGCAGAAACTAAGTCATATAATAATTCGAATTTAGAATTTCTTCTAGTTACTATAAAATAATAAAAAAACAAAAACAAAAAAAAAACTGACATTAAAATCAAAAACCACATCAAACATAAGGGTAACAGACACTGATACAGATGAGTAAATAAATCCTGAAAATAGGGGAAATTAAAAAGAATATTCAAGTCAAACTTAAATCGAACAGAAATTACTACAAACAAGAGGTCTATATATTATATGTTATTTTTTGGTTTGATTTGATTATTTATTTTAATTTCAGTTTGCTTCTGTTTTTTTACTATTTGATAGTAATTACGGGCTGTTTTAATTCGGAACCATTATAGGACTTGAGATATTGCAGACGCATTCTTTTTGATAACATGGATGCACCTATAGTATTCTGATTTAATTGACTATCTCACTCGACATATCCTGGAAGTTTCAACTTTATACCCTTAGATTTTCCTGAGATATTGAAGAGCTTTTGAAAGCCAGTATGAACATTGTGTATAGTGATCTAGTTCAACACCCGCATCAAAATTCCCTGAAAGTTTAACTTGATACCCATGGTCGTTCCGTAAATATTGCAGATACACCCATTCGAAAACCTGGATGCATATAGTTTTTTTTTATTTAGTTCAACATTCCCTGGAAGTCAACATAACGCCCTTAGCCATAATTGAGAGGCTTCATTTTATTAACCTTAGATGTCATTGAGACGTTGAAGACCTGCCCCATTTTTGCAGTCTGGATGCACATACTGTATCTTGATTTACCTCGCTACCTCTTTCAAAATTTCCGGGAAGTTTCAGCAAAATTCCTTTATATGTTCCTAAGATATTGTAAAAACTAACTTTTGACAAAGTGGATGCGCATATTGAATTACTATCTTTTATTTAAAAAAATTTTTAAGCATTTCTTTTGCTTCCTCCAGCATCCTCCTTCAAATTCTCTAAAAGTTCAAACTTAAATCATACAGCCATTCTAAGATACTGCAGATACGCCTTTCTAACAACTAGAGGCCAGATATCCTCTTTTGATTTAGTTCAATATTCCCCTCGACATCCTATGAAAGTTTCAACTTAAAACCCTTAGCTGTTCTTGACATACTGCGGATATGCTGTTTTGATAGCCTAGACGCACGAAGTGTTGCTTTTGTTTTAGTTTACTTCCCCCCCCTCCCCGCCTCAACGTTTACTGAAAGTTTGAAATATACCTATAGCCGTTTCTGAGATCAATGTAGATACGCGCTTTTTAATAAATTGGATACATATAGTGTCTTTTAATTCAATTTTTTATCCTCCTCAATATTCCCTGAAAGCTTCAACATTATCCTCTTAGCCGTTTCTATTGCATTGCAGATATGCCCTTTTGACACCCTGAGTGCACATAACACATTTTGATTTAGTTCAACATCCCCCTTAATATTTGCTGAAAGTTTAAAGTAATAACCTTAACCGTCCCTGATATATTGTAGGTACACCTTTTTGACAACCTGGTTACACACAGTTTCTTTTGATTTAGCTCAACATCCCCCTTAACATCTCCGAATTCCCAACATAACAGCTTTAGCTGTTCCTGAGATATTGCAGATACCCCTCTTGACAACCTGGTTACACATGGTGTTGTTTGATTTGTCAACATCCCCTTCAGTACTCCCTGAAAGTTTCAATTTAATGCTTGTTGCCGCTTCCGAGGTTTTGCAGATATGCCGAATTAACAGCCTGGATGTACAAAATGTCTTTTGATTAAATTCAACATCCCCCATAACATTCGCTGAAAGTTCCGATATCAGACCCTAACCCGTTCCTGAGATATTGCACAAACCTCGGTTTTCCATTATAAAGTATATGTTTAAACAATTGCCAATTTACATTATTTACGGCCCTTTCCTCTTCGCTTGTGGGGGTCATGTCATACTCAGACGCATATTCACTGGACGTTTTGAATATATCGATCAAAATGGCTATCTCAAAATTTGAATCGTATGTCTGTGGAGGGTATAGGGAAAGAGGGTTAGAACAGAAAGAAAAAGGAGGGTGCTAGTTGTCCTCAGACCACTTTTAACTCTTACAAATGGTATTGGAGCTTTCAGTTTCAAACCGAAAGAGTCCCCTCCAAAGTTTTATGACCAACCCTGCCACATGAAGGCAGCATGGATGAGCTTAGTGTCTTTTGATTTAGTTTAAGCCGCCTGAACAGTCTCTAAAAGCTTACAACTTAATGCACTAACACGTTTCTAAGATTTTTCATATGTTTGACCTTTCCGTTGTAAACAATATTTTCAAAAAAAATTAAGGAGGGGTAGGTAGAAGAAAGGGCAAGGATATATATGGATATATATATATATATATATATATATATATATATATATATATATATATATATATATATATATATATATATATATATATATATATATATATATATATATATATATATATATATATATATATATATATATATATATATATATATATATATATATATATATATATATATATATATATATATATATATATATATATATATTACCTTTCTCATCATTGTGACCTCTTTTTCAACACACAATCAGAAGGCAACTATTGTAACATAAAATGATGAGCTGAACCCAAAAATTAAATTTACCTGATAATGTCTATTAGAAAACTCGTTTCATATTTATCAATATTTACTTTTTTATTTTCATCTGATATGTTTCTTTTAGCACTTATTGTCCACCAATTCATCGATTGTTGGTAAAAATAAAAATAAAAAAATAAGTGGGCTGATAAATTATGTTTGGCTGGTTTAGAAGACCAGTTAACGCACAAAAGACAGCTACACCACTTTCATTACCTTCATATGCAATAAATTATATCAACGTTTCCTCCCACGCTGTGTCCAAGTGAATTCTTGGATTAAGCCGTAAACTAAAAAGAGACAATTGAAAATTACCCCGAGTGGTCATTTATTAAGTCACACTAATGCCCGTGTTTGATATCTGCCATCTATAGACACAAAAAAGTCATTCGATATATCCGCCACCTAACAAGCTAAAAAAATTGCACTGTGAATATTTATCAAGTTTCAATTCACCGTTTATCACGCCTTCCACAATGATATGCATGTGATCAAACGTTCTGATAGATTCTGGGCTGGGCTATCCACGGATCTTGTCATTGAGCAAGAGCTCATGCGTTGTCTCAAGACGGCTGGTCGTCTTACGCATAAAAGTGGTATGACAGAGGTTTAAAGGTCTTTATGGGTTCTATCTCGACCAGTCTGATCTGCATTAAACTTCTGATGGATGGTATGTCACAGGTTTTCTTTGGTACTAGTGAACAACATAAGGAGACGTCCGAGCCGAGGCACCTAAGAGACTATAAAGACACCCAGATCGTTATCGATTTCTTAAAAAAAAGATCACCATTTAATCGGGATCTTCAACTAGGAAACATCACCAAGGGTCTGACAGCCTACGAATCTGAAAACGTCGATTCTGCTACAGATTTAGGCCTAAAAATCATTGACTCCATGTCTGGAAAACTGGTCACTGATTTTGTGTTTCGACGACAAACAACAGGCAGTTCAAATTACTACAAAGCATAATCCAGGGGAAGATTACCAAAGACTGGACCCCACTCTCCTTTTTCAGAGGTTCATTAGGCTAGCAAAGAGGATCAATCCCACGAAATCTGAGTACTTTCAACACGAACTGTGTTCCTACCCAGCATCACTTTTTGACAGTTCTTGCATGCTCCGGTTTCCGAACAAGCAAAAGTTTGCCAAGGCTATATAGCACTGGCTTGCAATCTTGAGGAGCTCCACTCCCCTTCCCAAAGGCATTCGATATATCATCGACGGTGGAGCTCTTCTGCACATAATTTCATGGGCCAAAAACGAAAGATACTCCGAAATCCATTATGCTACTTACGTGACCCAGAAGTATCCATCTACCACTATTGTGTTCGACGGCAACGATGGCGGAGCTACCATAAAGGGTATGGCCGAGTCAAAGAGAAGTCGTACAATCGGCCGTGAGATCTTCTGCACAGCAGATATACAGCTGAAGGTAAAAAAAGGGTGAGTTCTTGTCCTGCAAGAAAAACAAGGCCAGGTTTATCTGCGAGTTGGCTGTTTATCTCCAGTCAAAGGGCTTCGTCGTAGTCCAGGCACCTGGTGATGCAAATGTTGATTCCGTTCCTGGACATCCTGGTGATGCCGTTGTTGATTCTTCAGGGTATTACGACAGTACCGTCATTGGAGATGATACTAATCTTTTGGTTCTGTTGTGTTATCGTGGTGACGTATCAAGCAAGAAAATATTCTTTGCACCTGAACCAAAGTCGAACAAAGCTTCCCGAATATGGGATATTCACAAAGTGAAAGAGAAGCCGAGCCAAGAGACATGCCATCCGATTCTTTTTACTCACGCCATCTTAGGCTGTGATTCTACTTCACAGATCCACAGTGTGGGAAAAGGCCTCGCTCTGAAGAAGCTAATGGCAGATGCAAATTTTCGTACATCAGCTGCAGTTTTCTTGCTGAAGTCAGCTTCGAAGGAGGAAGTACGAGTTGCTGGAAAAGACATTCTGCTCATGATATATGGCTAATCAAAAGAGAGAAATCTGAATGAACTCCGCAGGGAAGTTTTAAAAAGAAGGTGGCTACTGCTAGCACATCCGTCCCAGAACAGTTACCACCAACTTCTGATATGGCTAAATTCAACAGTTACAGGGTTTTCTACCAAGTTCAAGTATGAAGTGGAGATCCTGATTCTGAATTAAAGCCGAAGAATATGGTTGGAAAAATCAAGATGACTTCTTGTATTCATTGACTACTGACGTCCCACTAGCCCCTCGTCTTCTTCTGAAAATCGTGAAGTGCTCCTGTAAACTGGAATGTAGCTCAACGAGATATAGCTGCTTTAAAAACGGCTTAGCTTGCACTACAGCGGGTCAAACTTGCAAAGAGACAGCATGTTCTAACTCTCCAAGAATCGAAAACTATATAGATGAACAGGTTAACTAATTATTAGATTTCAAACCGACAATTTAGTCAGCAAGTCCAGGGGACTTGTTGAGCATGTTTCAATCCTACGATGCGGCATTCTACGTTTTGACTATAAGCAAACAAACCTAATAGGTTTTGGTGTTACTTGTTCGCCGCCTCAGAGTCCGAGCGAATTCACTCCCAGATTTTAGCTACATGTTCACTGGATATAATTTGTCAAGCATCGACCCAAAATCAATCCATTCTTTCATCCCTTAATTCTATGACAATCTACCTTATTTCTGCCCTAGGAATGACATATGAATGGATGATATATAGACTTATCTATCAACAAATAAAATGATAGAATTTTTATAAAATTCTAAATAGGCTTTATCCCAAATTTGAATCTCAATCACTCGGACTATCTTTCTTGGCTTTTTCTACCATTAGCCATGTCTTGATGCCTGCAAAATACTTGATTTTAGTTCAAGTACGCAAAAAAAACTAGTTTTGCGTCGACCTTGAATGTGCAACAATGGATATGTTGTTCAGCTTTTTCTTTCTCAACAACATGGTGTACAAATCATTTAAGTTGCAATTTGTTTTTATCAGCAATCGACGAATTGGTGGACAATAAGTGCTAAAAGAAACATGTCAAATGAAAATAAAAAATTGCATATTGATGAATAGGAAACGGGTTTTCTAGTATACATTATATCAGGTTAATTTAATTTTTGGGCTCAGCTCATCATTTTATGTTAGAATATTTGCCTTCTGATAGTATGGTGAAAAAGAGGTCACAACGATGAGAAGGGTAAATTTGGATATCGATTATTATGAAACTTTTTTCTGATAGATTTTAGGTTAAATTTGCGTTTACTTTTTCTTTCGGCTCTTTATTTTACATTGGGACGACGCTCGATTCATAGAAAAACGAACATTTACCGACAGTTCATTTTTTTTAGAAAAAAACTGAAAAAATTGACACGAAAAGAAAAAAAAAAACTAGTTTTGTATCGACCCAGAATGTGCAACTTTGGATATTTGGTTCTGCTTTTTTTCTCTACAACACGGTGTAAAAATCATTTCTATTGCAATTTGTTTGGGGTCAAAGTCTAGTTTGCCTGTACTAAAAACAAGAATCAAAAATCATGAATCTAGTCACAGAGGTGGAAACACTTAAAAACGCAGGACAAATATGAAGCGTGAAAAATTTCAAGAGCAAAAAAAAGTTAAAAATACAAAGACAAGACTTACTTACGGAAAACTGTAAAAAGTCCTTTCGTAGATCCCATAATATTTTTCGCGATACACTGATAGCGTCCATAGTCTGAAGAGCTGGTTACTGTCAGATTGAGAGACATATATACCTGAAAAAAATAAATAAAATGAAAAATTAATGATCCAGCCGCATTTTCAATCTTTTGGATTTGGTTATATATTTTCTATCAACATATCTAATTTAATTAGCACGCCCAAAATAGACCTGTAAAAAAACGAAAAACATTAATTTAATTTTTATTCACAGGAGCGTTTGAAAAAGACTCGTTCAAGTATATTAGTATTATCAAACATAATTCAATAAAATTTATAGTCAGAACTTACAAATAGTTAGAACCCTTTGATGTGGTACCTTTGAAATTTGCGCTATCAAAAATACAATCACATGATGATAAGAAAATTATCAAATCATGGTAGCCAACAGCAGCGGCAACCTAGCAATGAACAAAGTTCAGTCCATAGCAACCAAAAATTTTAAAACACGTTTCGAAAAAAAAAAATTTCAAGTTAGGAGTAATGGCCATTTTAAGCTGATTCAGGATGGGCAATTGATATTTCGACTAATTTTAATCGTTAAAAATCGCCTAAGCCCTTCGAAAATAGTGTCAGTTAGAAATGAAAACTACACCGCTGGAAACAGCATAGCTGAGAAGCACATATAAGCGAATTACAGTGCTCCAACTTAAGTAACAAGGAAAATAACTTTTTTTGACATGGAAAACAACCATAAGTCTTTTATTTTTTCGTGATTTTTATCCCTGAGCTGATCAACCCGAACTAGTAATAATAAAATGTTAGGAGGGGGCTCATTTGAAAGAAAATTTCTCGACTTAGTGCCTTCTGTAACAGAAGAAAATTCAAATAGAATGGTAACTATTATCTTGATTAATCTTAATGATAAAAGTTTATTGTAAAAACAAAGACACGGGTAATTCAACATACTACCATTTCATGGGTGCTACCATTTCGAACAACCGTCAAAAGCACCAAACGTCATAACATCCAACCGTCAGGACATCCAACCGTCACAACATCCCAAAAAATTATAAGTTATATAATAGTAATAAGTATAAAACAGTTTAGAACCAAATTTCGGCTATATATTTGCACATCAGGGGAGTGGGGGTAAAACATAGCATATATTAAATACGTAACATAACCTAACCTAGGTACCTTTTCCCCCCTAAACCCCAAAAAAATAAAGTTTTAAAATTTTGGATGTTGTGACGGTTAATGGTTCTGACGGATTTTTTTGTCGATGTTAAGACGGATTTTTTGGATGTTATGACGTTGGATGTTATGACGCCTTCCCACAATGGCGTGCCTCCTTTTTTTCTTCTTATTCATTTTGTCTCTCTATTAATGGAACGCTTAAACATCATAGAACGATATTGACGGGCTCACTTAAAAGCTACTTTTTGTATCTATGTGTTTTTTGCAAGTAACAAAAGATAATATTAAAAATATGATATACTCAAAAAAATAATACTCCGTAAATTTTTTACAGAAACTGCATCTTCATATCTTTATGTTGAAATTTCACTAGACGTGCAAAGTTTCGCACGAAACAATTAACATGTTTGTTTCGGCCCTTAGCCCTAATTATCAGATAACCGTCCTTTTTGGTTGTTTCTCTTACTTAATTAAATTTATTCCCACTTTGGGACTCTCTGTTTCTCCCCCCTTTTGATTCTTGAGTATCATGTAATATTTTGGCTTTTTCTTTTCATGTTATTTTTGGTAACTTCTCGCAGACGTATTAATTAGCTTCAACTAGAAACCGTGCAGTTGCGATTAATAGTCATGGACTAAGAAGTATTTTTAAACGGCTAGACATAGGTACATTCTGACTGGGGTAAAAAGAGAGGTTAGCAGTGGCGGATTCAGAGGGGGGCATGGGGGGCGCGCGCCCCCTAACGTAGTCTAAAGTAGTGTACTTAATTAACGCAATTTTGCGTTAATTAAACTTCCTCCTAACGCAAGTTTATTGGATCAACCTATTTTGCGCCCCCCCCCCTCCTAAGAAAATCCTGGATCCATCCCTGGAGGTTAGTTGATACATTGCAGAAGACATGTGACCACACATCACATACCTCTGAGGGTTAGAATTAATTGGTCTCCGTGAGCTGTATTTGGTTGCATTGGTTGTTTTGCAGAGTAGTTTTCCCTGTGCGATTTATAGTCCAGCTAATCCATCAGTAGAATATTCGCGCGTTTGATCAATCCACTTTCTCGCCCACCTTAACCTCTGATATTTCGCTTTTCGAAGAATTGTTTGCAACAAATTAAATTGACATTCGCTAATTAAGTGTGTAAATTCCCGACTATTTAAGAAATTATTAAAATATCAAGTTGCGCGTGGCTCATAATTCGTAAGAGTATGTTGCGTATCGTCATTTTTGCTATGTGGCAAATGTTGAGCTTACTATGATTGATTAAGCGATATTACCGACAAATATCGTGCTTATTTTAGTATTCAGTTGAGATTTTGATCATATTTTTGAGGGAGAGATAATGCCATTTGGGCATGAAAATGTCCAATTTCCAGACTCACAGAGACCAACTGGCTCTAAAAGAGTAGCTCGCACTTAGGCCGTAGTAAACCGAAATCTACCTTCGAATTTTTTTTTACTTGAATGGAAAGAAAGAGATGCCATCCTTAGGAAGGCAGACAAAAGGGCAAGATAGGCGGAAGAGAGGGCAAGAGAGGAGGAGGAAAGGGCTAGAGAAGCCCGTAGAGAGGCAGATGAAAGAGAAAGAGAGGCCCGTAGAGAGGCAGACGAGAAAAAACACCGGGCATATATAGAAAAAATACAAAAGCTGAGATAGATCAGATTGAAAAAGATAGTGAAGCCTGTGAGATACATCATCAGGTTCATATGGAAGCCCTTGCTAAAGCTTGCGAAGCGCGTAAGGGATTGTCAATAATTGATATTTTAATACAAGTAACTTTTAGGCCATCGGATGGCCAGAATAATTTGTCTAAAGATCGATTGCGAGAGAATGAGAGGCACGAAAAAATGTAATTCCAAGGTGGAAAAACTGTGAATTCTTTGACTAGGAGGGTAGGTGGAGCGACCCATAAGCCAAAATGTGTGGCGTAGCTGCCTTGTCTAAAAAACGAAATACTTGGTATTCCAGTTCGGAATACTAATAATCCGTTACAATGTGATTCTCCAGGGCTTTTTACTAAAAATTGCCTCAATTGAGACGATAAAGTAACCCATAAAATAACAACTTGGGCTATGTCCAACTAAAAAGGAAACATTGACGAGTTTACAAATTCATACCAAATACAAGGAAAATTGAATATAAAATTAGTTACAATGGCAATCGACTCAGGTAGTGAACAACATATGTGCGATCTGACCTAGTTAATAAATCAGAGACAAACCACAATGATACAGTTACAACAGCATATTATTATGGAGATAAGCACCCATGTTAATCAGCTTGGGTTAGGATAGATATTGCAAGGAATGATGGAACGATCGTAAAGAAAACAGTAGAAGCAGGCCATGTTTCTTCTCTAGCAGTAGATGTTCTAGTAGCAAGGAGATTCGGAAACACAGAGGATCTATTATGAGGTTGGAGGGTGCAGAGTGGCGATGGAGGGTACACCATTCCGTAAGAGCGTTGAGGAGGCGTAAAATAGTCAAGGACGTGTATTTGGCTAGGCAAATTTGAATAGGAAATGAGACGCGTAAGAATTAATTTTTCGGGAAATATTTTAGTAAATAACAAACTTCAAGATAAGAATACTAAAAACGAAGCACTCAGGGTGCCAGAGCAAAATTGAAGAGAAATTTAGAATACAGAATTTTCCTCGTAAAGTTCGAGAAATTTTAGTCCGATACGAATAGACTAATGTGGGAATTGAATTCCCATTTATGGCGAATTATTTATTTCATCTGCAGATTTATCATCTATGTCACAGAAACGATTGATTTCGGCCAGTATGAACTCCCCTACAAGTACATTCATGGCATATTTCAGTAACTTGAGAAGCGAAACTTTGGCGCATTCTTTACTGGATTGTGGGGGGTAACGCGATCATTATAGATTTTGCGTATATTATCGGATTTTTTCCCGCCGTCCAAAATTTACTATCAGTACAACTAACAACTGACTGCAGCACCAAGCCGCCTGAGGCCAACACAGCTACGCACGTTCCTCTTCCATCCCAATCTATTCAAAGCCTCTCTCTTAGCACTCTTCCAAGAAGTTCCAATTTTTCTTAGATCTTTCCTTATGGCATCCTCCCACCCTGTTCGGGGACGACCTGCTTTTCGTTTAGCCCTAGATGGCTGGCAAACAAAGAAATTTCGCACAGGTAAGTGTTTGAAATATGGTCATACAGATGGGTACTCACAACAATCCGTAGACAATTTCTCTGGAAAATATCTAACAAATCCGCCTCCGTCTTTTGGAGTGCCCGCGCTTCAGTACTATACTTGACTTATTTGAAATTTTCTTTCAAGAACAGTGAAACATAAACTGTTGCAAAACCGATATGTCTGTTACGTTGAAGAGATTCTATATGAAGTGAGAAAGACATAGAGGACAGTCACCTTCGGTTGCTGCTTCTAAATCACTGTTTTGTGATATTGGGGGACTATATGACTCTTTGGTGTTGGAAAACGACAAGGACAAGCAAAATTAATAATTTGCCCGGAACAAGAGTAAGAGGAATGTGGAAGAAGGGCTTTTGCAGTACATACACCGCATATATTTTCTGTTGCAAACAGCTTTCACTTTACCGAGAATAAACCGTGTAAACCGAGAAGAAAGTCCAGGGAAACATGTTAACTTGCCCCTTACCTTTTCTTTCCTTTAAAGCCCAAGCCATTAAAAATAAGACATGGATAATTTTCACTATGTTATTTTTTATCTATTTTTAGAACTAACTCCTTTACTCTTTTGGATATTCAATTAAATGTAGAGATTTGTAATTAATGCCCAATTTTTCGTAATAGTTAGCGCCAAGATTTGGGTGAAAATGAAGAAGAAAGAATCACCATGTTTTGCTATTGATTCTGCTATATTGATCGGTAAGTCTGAAAGTCCCCTACATGTCTTCTTTCTTATTTGGTCGAATTTGCTCATATTCAAACTTTGAAACTTGCTATAAAAAATTATTGGTTATAGAAAACTGTTTTTCATCGAAAAATTAAAAAAAAATTTGCACCAGACCCACAAAGGATGGATAAATTCTTGTTCTAAATTATTACGGGCTAGGTTTCGTTCTTTACTAGTTTATCCCTAAGGGGGGCAACCTTGATATAATCTTGTTGCATAATACACTTAGGCGTTCTGGTTTAGGGTTTTAATGTTTCGTTTTACTAACACCGTTTTACTCCTCATGCATTTCAAGTTTATATAAGGGCACATGGGATTTCGAAGCTACAACCAAGGACTCGGGAAATTAATTAAATTATTCCGTGTTTTGATTTCTAATGAAGCTGGATTTGTAAACACTCAATCTTTTTCTAAGAAAGGGTGCTACATGGAATAATTCAAACCAAATATGCAGATAAAATGTAAGTTGGGGAGACACTCTTTTACTTCACATTCAGGACTATCCTATCCTAAAGGATTTTTACATGAGGCCCTAACGATCTGTTTTATATTTTCTTACATATATAAGATGCAGCGCTCCAGCTTGCCTATAGTAAGTAACCAAAATACATTTTTGTATTATTTATTTGTTTTTCTAAGAACCACTTCATTTCGAAGAGGTGGTCTGAACTTCAAAGGGAGCTCATTCAATTGAAAACTGAAATTTCTAGTACCCTTTTTAAGAGTCAAAAGTGATCGGAGTGCAACCAAGCCTCCTCCCATGACCTTCATCCAAAGACATCCGATCCAAATTTGAAATAGCCATTTTGTTTAAATAGCCAAAGGATCAAATGACTATGCCTCTGGGGATGGCATACCATCTAAAACCCCTAGGCTAGGGCTGCAAGTTGTGCAAGGTGCCAATTGTTTCCATAGAGTTTTTTGGGGACAAATGGGAATGTTTGATTCTGGGTCTCCAAAAAGGCTTAGGATATTAAGGTTAGACTTTCAGGAAATGTTGGGGGGATGGAGGCGGAACAATCGAAGACACCACACACATCTGAAAAAGGAGCTGCAAATGTCGCACGAGCGGAACTGAATTAGTATTCAAGTGCTTTTTTTTTAAATGCCATCAATATCCAAAGAATTTGATTCTAAATTTTCATAGCATCATTAAAACACGATAACATAACACGAATAACATAAGCCAGGACAAGACTCCGAAGGAGAGCTTTATCTGATAGTTTCTTAAAAAACGAATGAACCTTATAATTGACATTAGTAAAAATAGGAGAATAATGAGAGAGCCATCTATCAGCGGGAATAGTAGGTCACTAGTATCAAAATTTGCACTATTAATAACTTTATTCCACTCAGATTTAGACTTGGGAAAATCCATACAGCTATATCGATACTGGCAAAGCCGCTTCTTGAATGCCATTTTCGTCTTTTGTTTAATATCAAAAGGATTTCCGGACCTAGGTCTCTCACAAGCAACCCAGATCCTAAGCCACATTTTACTTTCAGGGAATGTTGAGGGCGATATTGAACTTTGAAACTTTATTGTCGAAAAATAAAAATAAAACATCACAGCGATGTTTTGTTACTCTGATGAAACTTTAATGTTGAAATTGTTGAAAAATTTGAAATTTTTGCAATCAAAAACAAAAAGAAATTCATAAAAAAAACTTTCAAGAAAGAAGTTTTTCAAAGAAAAGTAAAAAGCCATATTAATTTTAAGACCAGCAGAAATAAATTCCTATAATGATTCAGAATCAAAACAACCAGAAATCTCATTGTAAGAAAGGGAATGGTCTATGACTAGTCAGTTAAAAATAATTGATGAACCAGGACCAAGAATGGTGGCAATCAACCAGGCAACGGAGAAACACGCTTAAAAAGCTGGTTTTGCCTGCTTGAAACACATTGGAAAGCTTTGCGTATGGCATGGAAGAAAAGACCCAAGGAGCTCACAAGAACACATGCTGTCTGTACTCTAAGATAATATTATAGGGATTCTTTTGTTAATATATAAGTTTATCCAACAGTTCGGATAAATTATGGATGTTTTACCAGTATGTAAATTTCGTCAATGGAAAGGCCCAAGCACAAACTCGCATCGAGATAATTTTGAAGGTACTTTTTTTTTCATAACTAGGGTTCTATCGGGAATATTTACTGAATTTCAATGACAATGCAATCTGTCGAAAAGCAGCACAAAGAAAAACAACACAAAAAAAGAAAAAATATTGTGTATCAGGTTGAAAATATTTCTTAGTCGAAGACAAGTGTCTCTTGATGGCGATTAAATAAAAAAAACAAGTTTTTTATACTGAAAGTAAGGAAAGACATTAAAACTTAAAACGAACAGAAATTATTCCGTATATGAAACGGGCTGTCCCCGCCTCAACGCCTCGCTCTTTACGCTAAAGTTTTTTATTGTTTAAAAAAAATTAAGTTGCAACACAGAATCAAAATTTAGCGTAAAGAGCGAGGTGTTGAGGAGATGGCAGCCCCTTTCATATACAGAATAATTTCTGTTCATTTTAAGTTTAATGTCGCTGCTTACTTTCAGTTAAAAAAAATTGTTTTTTTTATTTAATTTCTGATCGTTTTTTAGTTAATTCAGCTTTTATTTGAATAAAAATTTTACTTTTCTTTTGTTAAATAGATGTCTTTACAAATTAACTTATGTAACTAACTTCTATATTCGTATATTTTTCTTCTGGCAAAAAATACAAAGTCGCAGATTTTTGCAGATGTGAGCTTGAAACCTATGTAATAGGGTTTTCTGATACGCTGAATCTGACGGTGTGATTTTCATTAAAATTCTTTCACTTGTAGGGGCCCCTCTTTAAAAATCAATTAAATTTTCTGAGGCTCGTAGCCTTTGATGAGTAATACTAAACTTAATAAAATTTATATATTTAGAATCAGCATTATAGACACATTCTTTTGATACATTTATTGACATCAAAATTCCGTTTTTAAAAGTTTCGACTACTATTGAGCTGTATCGCTTGTTTTTTTTATTGTTTTTTTATTACGTATATGTTATTACGTATATGAGGGGGTTCTCCCCTTAGTCAATACCACGCTCTTTACGTTAAAAGTTTTAAAAAAATTTAGTTCACAAACCCCTGAATCACAAAGGCCGTTTAATTAGAATAGATAGCTCTTTTTAAACCACTAAAAAACTGTAGCGTAAAGAGCGAGGTATTGACTTGGGAGAGAACCCCCTCACATACGTTATAATTTCTGTTCGTTTTAAGTTCTAATATTCCTTCTTACATTTCAGTTGAAAAAACTTGTTTTTTTATTTAATTTCTGATCGTTTTTTAAATAATGCTTGGAAATCCGGCGCCCCCTTCATAGAAATGTCTCTTACCCCAAAGAAACATCCTCCACGGACATATTCTCCAGAGTAACCCCCTCCTCTAGCCCCCCCTCCAGAAAAAATCCTTCCTTAAAATGGTTGTATACTTCCCAATAACCAATAAATAATGCTGGCAAGTCCGGCGCCCCCTTCATGGAAATTTCCCTTCCCCCATGAAAACTTCCTTCATGAACAGATCCTCCAACATAACCACCGACCCACCCTTCCCACCCCCAACCAGAAAAAAACCACCAGAAAACTTCGGTATACATACCAATAACCAATACTATATGTTAACATTGGGTAAAGTTCATAACTTTTAGCCCTCCTCTGGGAACTTCGGGAGATCAAGTTATCCTAAAAGACATATTTATCATATTTTCGACCGTGCTGAACAAAATGGCTATCTCAAAATTTTTATCGGGTGACTTTGGGAAAAAAATAAGCGTGGGAGGGGGCCTAGTTGGCCTCCATTTATTTTGGTTACTTAAAATGGGAACAAGAACTTTTAATTTCCGTTCGAATGAGCCCTCCCACGATATTCTGAGACCACTGGGTCGGTAAGATCATCCCTGGGGAAAAAAACAAACAAAAAACAAACAAATAAACACGCATCCGTGATCTTTCTTCTGGTAAAAATTCCACTTTTTTTGCAGATAGGAGTTTAAAGCCTCTACAGTAGGTTTCTCTGATACGTTGAATCTGATCGTGTGATTTTCATTAAGGTTCTATAACTTTTAGGGGGTCTTTCCTCCTTTTTTTGAAAATTAGCCAAATTTTCTCAGGCGCGTAACTTTTGATAGGTAGCACTAAACTTGATGAAAGTTATATATTTGAAATCAGCATTGAAATCTGATTCTTTTGATATATCTATTGGTATCAAATACCCGTTTTCTAGAGTTTTGGTTACCATTGAGCCGGGTCGCTCCTTACTTACAGTTCGTTACCACGAACTGTTTGATAAGTCTTTTTAAGACATCCACAATCATTTTATAAGTAAGCTATCTTTGTTTTCTGTTTTTAGTCACGTTGCAATGCGAGATTTCTGTCATTTCAGATGAAACAGCCTTCGAA